>NW_027142982.1:0-32840 GCF_026170545.1 Melanerpes formicivorus | reverse complement strand
TCCCTCCTCTCCCTTCCCCTCCTCCCCTCCTCTCCCTTCCCCTCCTCCCTCCCCTTCCCTCCCCTTGTCCCCAGGGATGGAGGAGGGGTCACAGGGCCCCCCCCCCGGTGCTGTGCCTGTGGCATGGGGACAGCCCCAAACCCTTTTGGGGTGAGGTGGTGAGAGGCTGTCTGTTGCAGGGCTGCAGGTGACCTCCCAGCCGAGGGGGCTGCGGATCCAGGCTCGGCAGAGGGGGACGAGAAGAAGAGGCGCCGGGGGAGGAAGAAGAGCAAGCTGGAGACATGTTCCCTCCCTACCTGCAGGTGAGGGGCACAGGGTGGCTGTGGGGGAGGCCAGGGTGGGGGTGGATGGACCCTAGGTGGCACAGCAGGATGCTGATGGCAGCTGCTCCCTCCCCAGGAGGCCTTCTTCGGGAAGGCTCTGATGGACCTGAGCCGCAAGGCGCTGCTGGCCGCGGGCGGCGTCGGGGACGGGGGTGCCCCGCCCCTCCCTGGGCCCAGGGGGGCCCCACGACCCAAGGGGGACCCCAGCCTGGCTGGAGCACTGCAGGGTGCCCCCCCATGACAGGAGAGAGACCCCCATGCACCCCCGAGGTGAGTATGGCCCGGCTCTGGCCCTGGGGCGAGCGGGCGGTGGCTGAGGGTGGGGTGCAGGACCCTGGCTTTGCGGGAGGGCTCCCTGGGCTCGGCGCTTCCTGGAGGCCCCCGGGGTTGTGGGGAGCAGTCATGGACCTGGGGGGTCCCTGGAGGCTGCTGAGGGCTGGTGGAGGTGGGGTGGCAGAGGGGCTGGGAGGATCCCCCGGGGCCGGTCGGGACCCTCCCCCGCAGCAGCCCGGCCTGGTTCCCGTAGGAGAGGACAGCACCGACGGCAGCGCCGCCGCTCCGGATGACGACGGCAAGGACGACGCGAAGGGCGAGGACCTGGTGAGCCCCGGGGACCCTCCGAGAGGCGGCCGAGAGCCACCGCAGCGCTGGGGGGGGAGGCTCCAGCAGGGCAGGGCTGAGCTCTATGGATGCCTCCTGTGACGCCCTGCGGCCAGCGGCAGACAGAGCGCCCCCGTGCGGCGCGGAGCTCTGCGCCACCCCGCAGGCTCGCAGGGAGGAATCCTTACTGGCGCAATGGGGGGCTGCCCGGGGTGGGCTCCGCTCCGGGGCGCTCGGGGGGGGGCAGGAGGCAGCTGCTGGTTCCTCCTTGCAGGCACCGAGGAGGCCGAAGGACTCCCGGACCCCGGGGACGCCGAGAGAAGCCGGCGACGCCGGGCGGAGGGCGCGCTGAGCTCCGACCTCGACAAGATCCCCACCGAAGGTGAGGCCGAGCCCCACGCTCCCCTCCAGGGCCCCCAAGGCGGGAGCCAGGACCCCCAGGTTTCTCCTGCACCTCCCCCCTGCTGCCCACGGTGGCTCAGCAGCTCCCATTCCCCCCTGCAGAGCTGCCCAAGATGGAGAGCAAAGACGTGCAGCAGCTCTTCAAGGACGTGCTGGGCTCGGCGGAGCGTGGGGAGCAGCCTCTCAACTGCGTGGCTGCAGGGATGAGGCTGGGGGAGCAGGGCAGGACCCCAGCCGGGCACAGAGGCCCTTCCTGCAAGGAGACCTGCAGCCCTGCCAGGGCAGGGTGGGTGGAGGGGGCGCCGCTGGGCTGGGGGCAGATGGGAAGGAGGCACCATCTGCCCTGGGAAGGCCGCTAGATCGTGTCCTGGTCGTTGCTGAGCTGTTTCAGGAGCAGTGGTAGAGGGAGCTGAGGCCCCTGGCTCTTCCCTCTTGCTCTGGGGATGAACACAGAAGCCTTTTGGGGCATGCTTGGCAGCATCCTGTGCTGCCTGAGGGCTGCTGACGACCCCCAGGGGGGCTGCAGGGCTCTGTCCTCCTGACCCTCCCCCTCCCTTCCCCCACAGGCAGCGTTTCCCTGGGCTCTCTCTCCGGCTCTGTCTCTTGGATTCCTATCCGGGGGGTCTGCCAGTCCCCGTTTCCTCGACAGCAGGTATGGGGGCAGCGGGGGGCAGCTGGGGGGCAGCCTCCTCCCCGGGGCCTGAACCCCAGGGCGGTGCAGGAGCCCCCTGGTGAGTGACACTTGGTGCCCAACGCAGGGAGCGAAGTGGCTTCTTCAGCCCTGACCACTGCGAGCCCGAGAGCCCCTGGGCCAGCAGCTCGGCTGCCACCACCCCCTCGACCCCCACGACCCCCACGACGGAGGGGGAGGGCGAAGGCCTCTCCTACAACCAGCGCAGCCTGCAGCGCTGGGAGAAGGACGAGGAGCTGGGGAGCTCTCCACCATCTCCCCTGTCCTCTATGCCAACATGAACTTCCCCAACCTCAAGCAGGATTATCCAGGTAGGGCTCTGGGGGGGCTGCAGCTCGGGGGGGTGGGGGTGGGGAGGCTGGGTGTAGGGATCCCATGGTGCCGTCAGAGGGGAGCTGGGTGCAGGGACCCCTTGTTCAGAAGGGTTCTTGGCTCAGGGATCCCTTGTTCAGAGGGGAGCTGGGTGCAGGGACCCCTTGTTCAGAAGGTGAGATTTGGTTTCAGGGACCCCTTGTTCAGAGGGGAGCTGGGTGCAGGGACCCCTTGTTCAGAAGGTGAGATTTGGTTTCAGGGACCCCTTGTTCAGAGGGGGAGCTGGGTGCAGGGACCCCTTGTTCAGAAGGTGAGATTTGGTTTCAGGGACCCCTTGTTCAGAGGGGAGCTGGGTGCAGGGACCCCTTGTTCAGAAGGTGAGATTTGGTTTCAGGGACCCCTTTGTTCAGAGGGGGAGCTGGGTGCAGGGACCCCTTGTTCAGAAGCTGAGATTTGGTTTCAGGGACCCCTTGTTCAGAGGGGAGCTGGGTGCAGGGACCCCTTGTTCAGAAGATGAGATTTGTTTCAGGGACCCCTTGTTCAGAAGGTGAGATTTGGTTTCAGGGACCCTTGTTCAGAGGGGGAGCTGGGTGCAGGGACCCCTTGTTCAGAAGGGTTCTTGGGCTCAGGATCCCTTGTTTAGAGGGGAGCTGGGTGCAGGGACCCCTTGTCCAGAAGATGAGGTTTGGTTTCAGGGACCCCTTGTTCAGAAGGTGAGATTTGGTTTCAGGGACCCCTTGTTCAGAGGGGGAGCTGGGTGCAGGGACCCCTTGTTCAGAAGGGTAGTTGGGCTCAGGGATCCCTTGTTCAGAGGGGGGGGGTTAGCTGCAGGGACCCCTGGCTCACCCTGTCCAGAGAGGAGCTCCCAGCACAGCACTTCTCTGTGGGGCTGAAGCCATCCTTGCAGTGCTGCTGGGGGATGTCTCGGTGCCAGCTGCTGGGCATGAGGCCACCCCCACGGGGGAAAGGGTGGCAGCCACCCACCAGGGGCCAGGGAGGGCTCATCAGACCCTGGCTAAGGTCCTCTCTCCTCTCTCCCTCTCCCTCGTACCGGACTCCCAGACTGGTCGAGCCGTTGCAAACAGATCATGAAGCTCTGGAGGAAGGTCCCCGCCACGGACAAAGCCCCTACTTGGTGAGTGCCAGGGGGCAGGGGAGTCACCCAGGCAGAGGGGGGGGGGGGGGAGGGGGGGGCGGGGGCGGGCCCGGGCACCCCCGGGGGCTGCGAGTCAGCTGGCTTCATGTTTTTGTTAGCAAAAGGCCAAAGATAACCGAGCGGCACAGCGCATCAGCAAGGTGCAGAAGGTAAGCGCTGGCGCAGGGAGGTGCCCGGCGGCCCTGGCCCAGCCCTGGGGGGTTGGGGTGGGGAGGGAGGGGGCGCACCCCCAGGCACAGGCAGGAGGATACAGCATCCCCACAACCCCCCACCCAGCCCCCTCCCCCAGCCCTCTGACGGCCCAGGCTCCTCTCTGCAGCAGGCCGCGAGAGCCAGATCAACAAGCAGACCCAAAGGCGAGGGACCTGCGCAAGCCGGAGAGGCCCTCCCTGCACCTGCGGATCCCGGTGCCCCCCGGGCACAGCCCCCAGTCTACCTCGGCAGCCCCCCGGCCGGCGCCGCCACCGAGGGCTTCCTCAAGCCCCCAGCGGGGTCGGAGTCTCCCAGCGAGCTCTTCCTCAAGCTGCCCCCCCCAGTCCCCTGCCCAAGTGCCTTCCCGACGAGCCCTACAGCGCGGGCCCCTGCCTACCCGCTGGAGCCTCGCTTCCCCTCGCCCCTGGGCCAGAGCCCCACGCCGGGCACTGCCTTCCAGCGCCTTCCCTGCCCAGCCCCTCGCCGCCCCCCGCGCGCCCTCCCCGGCTCCCAGCCCCACGACTTCCACCCCACGCCCCCCCGGCACCCCCCTGGCACCAGGCCGGCACCCCCGACCCCTTCCTGAAGCCTCGGTGGCCCTTCCCTGGACAACCTCTCGGATGCCGGGGAGCCCTGGGGCGCGGCTCCCCGAGGCCCTGCTCTCTCCCCTGCCCTTTGGGGAGCAGAAGAAGGGGGCTGGAGGTGAAGAAGGAGGAAGTGGGGGGCCTGGGGGTCTGCTCACCTGGTTACACCCCCGCCATGGGCTACGGGGACTCCCCGGGGGGCCCTCACCTCTCCGCTGCCGAGCTGAAGGCAGCTGACGTCTTCAAGGCCCCCATGACCCCCCGGGTCCCTCAGGTAGAGCCGCAGAGCCCGGGGCTGGGGCACCGGCCCCCCCGACCCCCATTCCCTGGCCTCCTCGCCCCCCGGGCACCCCGAGCTCTACCGCCAGTCGCCCTACCCAGACCCCTACTCACAGCCCCCCCTGACGCCCCGGGCCCGCAGCCCCCCGAGCCCTGCTGCGCCCTGCCCCCCCGCTCCCTGCCCTCGGAGCCCTTCTCCCGCGTCCCTGCCAGCCCCCAGTCCCAGTCCAGCTCCCAGTCCCCCCTCACCCTCGGGCCGCTCTCCAACGAAGCCTTTTGCCAGTCCCCTGTCACCCCTCGTTTCCAGTCCCCAGACCCTTACTCCCAGCCCCCCTCCCGGCCCCAGTCCCGGGACCCCTTCCCCCCCATGCACAAGCCCCCCCCCGCCCCCAGCTGCCGGAGCCGGGCTTCAAGTCGGTGCCGCTCTCGCACAGCCCAGCGGCCGCTGGGGGCTTCGTGGGGGGCACCCCGGCGGGCGAGCCTCACCCCAAGGTGCCGGGTGGGCAGCAGCAGCAGCCCCCCTTTGCCCGCTCCCCGGCGCCAGCGTCTTCCCGGGCAGCCAGGCGCCCCCCCCCCATGCGCTTCACCTTCCCCCCCGCCGTGTCGGAAGCCGCTCAAGGGGTCCCCATCGCAGCAGCCCCACGGCATCAACAGCCACTTCGTGCCCGGCAAGCCCCAGAGCTCTGCCTACTCCTCCTCCCCTGCTTTCCACCAGGCCGGCAGCCCCCTGGGGCCCGCCCGGCGGCCGCGGAGCCCCTACAGCCTCTCCCCGCTGCGACCTCCCTCGGTGCTGCCGCCGCAGCCCCCGGCGGCCGCCCAGGACTCCTCTGTCGCCTTCCTGCCCCGAGCCGCCCTGGGGCCGCCGGCCGACAAGAGGGAGGAGACAGCCGTGGGGCTCTCAGCGCCCCCAAACCGTGAGCTGGCCGAGCTGCCCGGCGGCCAGGACGGGGCTCTGGGCACCATGAGCCAGTCGAGCTGGAGAAGCAGCGGCAGGTGAGGGCTGGCCCTGGCCTGGCAGGGTTGGGGAGGGGGTGGGAGGAAAGAGCTCAGTTCACAGAGTCCCAGGTTGGAAGGGGACCCCAGACCCTGAGGGCATCTTGGCCAAACCCCTGTGGGCAGCAGGGACCCCAACCAGAGCAGGCTGCCCAGGGCCACAGCAAGGCTGATCTTGAACGTCTCCAGGGATGGAGCCTGAGCCACAGCCCTGGGCAGCCTGTGCCGGTGTCTCACGTGCCCTCCTGTGCAGAGCTTCCTCCTGATGTCCAACCTGAACCTGCCCTGCTCCAGCCCCCAGCTCTTGCCCCTCCTCCCCAGCCCCTCCCCAGCCCCTCCCCAGCCCCTCCCCAAGCCCCTCCCCGAGCCCCTCCCCAGCCCCTCCCCAGCCCCTCCCCAGCCCCTCCCCAGCCCCTCCCCAGCTTTCCTGTAGGGTTCCCTTCGGCTACCGAAACGCAGCTGGAAGGTCTCCTCGGAGCCTTCTTCAGCTCTCCCACAGCCATGTAGTGGGCACAGGGCACCTGGGGGGGAGGGAGTGGCACAGCCATGGGGGGTGTCCCTGCGTGGTTGGTCCCTGCTGAGCACTGCTTGGCCCTTGGCAGCGCCAGCGGCTGCGGGAGCTGCTGATCCGGCAGCAGATGCAACGCAACAGCCTGCGGCAGGAGAAGGAGAGCGCAGCGGCGGCGGCAGCTGGCACCCCCTCGCCCGCAGGGTGGGCTCCTGACACTGCCAGCCAGGCCTTCGAGCTGGGCAGGGGCATGGCCCCCTTCCAGCCAGCACAGGTGGGAGAGCTGGGCAGGGCTGGGGGGCAGCAGGGGGGTGGTGCTGTGTCAGGGAGGCATCAAAGCGTTGGCCGGGCAGGGACCTCTCGGGGGCAGCTTGACCTGGAAGTGGAGCAGGTTGCCCCAAATGACCTGAGCTGGGGTAGGGATTGGGGCAGCTGGCACCTCTCTGGGTAGCCCAGGCCAGGGTCTCAGTAGCCTGAAGGATTTCTTCTCTCCACTCCTGAGTCTCCTCCTTGCAGTTCAAACCCTTCAGGCTCTGTCTCCTCACAGCAATTCCTGCTCAGAAGTCTGTCCCCAGCTGGCTGCTTATTGGTGGGGAGGGAAGGGACCTCAAAGATCCATCCCCAGTGCCAGCCTGGCCTTGAACACCTCCAGGGAGGGGGCATCCTCCTGGGCAACCTGTGCCAGTGTCTCCCCAGCCTCACTCTCAAGAATTTCCTCCTGCCCTCCCCCAGCCCCTTCTTGCCTCTGGGAAAGCCACAGGAAGGTCTCCTCGGAGCCTTCTCTCCCCCAGGCTGCACAGCCCCAACGCCCTCAGGCTGTCCCCACAGCAGAGGGCATCCAGCCCTCACCCTGCCCCCACAGCAGAGGGCATCCAGCCCTCACCCTGCCCTCCTCCTCCTCCTCCTCCTGCAGGACAAGAGCCTCCTGGGGCCGCTGGGGCAGCGCCGCTGGCGCTGGGAAGCTGCCAGGCTCCGTCATGGTGCAGGCGGCGTTCGGGCAGGACGAGCGGCTGGCACGGGCCCCCCCCCAGCAGCCACCCCGGTGGCCCTGGACATCAACGGGAGGTGAGTGCCAGGGGCAGTGCCGGGGGGCTTGCCACGTCTGGCAGGAGTGAGGGAGGCCTCCCTGGCATGGTCTGAAGGGGGTTGGCACTCGGGGCGCCCTGCCTGGGGCATCACCCCCGTGCCGACACCGCGGTGTCTTGCAGGGCGACAGTGGGGGCCCCCCCCAGGCCTTCTACCCCCGTGGGGTCTTCCCGGCACAGCCCCCGCAGCAGCACCTCTGGCAGCAGCAGCAGCAGCAGCAGCAGGCGGCGGCCGCGGCCCTGCGGCTCCAGGTCCCCTCCCGCTTCGCCCCGCCCACGGCTGGCACCGCCCTGGGCGCTCGCCTGCCAGCCCCTGCCGAGGCGGTGCCCGCCTCACCCGCCGCCCTGGGCGCCCCCTTCATCGAGCTGCGGCACAACGTGCAGAAGGGCCCCGGGGGGGTCGTGGGCCCCCCCTTTGCCCCCCAGGCTCCCCGGCCGCGCTTCTTCCTGCCGGGGGAAGAGGGCACCCCCCAGGCCCTCTGCGCCCCGGTCATGCCCATGCAGGCGCTGCCCACCCCGGCGCTGCAGCCCCAGAAGATGGCAGCGCCCCTGCCGCCGGCGTCGCCGCAGGGAGCCGAGCTGAGCAACAGCCACCACCAGCCTCACGCCAAGGCGGTGCCCACCCCAGCCGCTGCCAGGCCCCGGCCTGGAGCTGCAGCACCTCCCCCCGCGCCCCCTGGCCTCCGGCTCCGCCCTGCGCCCCGAGCCGCCCAAGGAGGGCACCACCAGCGCCGCCCCGGAGCCGGTGCCAGCTGCCGGCCCGGGCAAGAGCCACCTGAGCCTGGAGGGGAGCAGGCTGCCCTGCGAGGTGCCAGTGGAGCCCGACCTGGACGACGACTTCGGCTCCCACAAGGACCTGGAAGACGACGACGACGACTTGGCCAACCTGAGCCTGGATCCCGACGTGGCCAAGGGGGACGACGACCTGGACAACCTGGACAGCCTGGAGGGCGCAGACCCCCACCTGGACGACCTCCTGAACGGGGGCGAGTTCGACCTGCTGGCCTACACCGACCCCGAGCTGGACACGGGGGACAAGAAGGACATCTTCAACGAGCACCTGCGCCTGGTGGAGTCTGCCAACGAGAAGGCCGAGCGCGAGGCCCAGCTCCAGACCGAGCCCTCGGTGCCCGGCCTCAAGCTGCCTGACCCCCCCGACGGCAAAGACCCTGCGCCGCCCGCCCAGGACAGGGAGGTGCCCAAGGAAGCGCCCCCCGGGGCCGGCTTGGGAGCCGCCGCCTGCCCCCCGGCCGCCGCGCCGCCCCCCGAGGCGGCTTTCAAGGCGCAGGGCGCGGAGGGCAAGGTGGGCACGGGGGGCGCGGTGCCCGCCGACGTCAAGCCCAAGCTGGAGGAGGGCTGCCTGAAGACCTCTCCCTGCCAGTTCACCGCCCCCGGCGGCCCCGAGCGGCTCCCGGTGCCCGTCAAGGCCGAGGCCCTGCAGGGCACGGACAAGATCTCAGCCTCGCTGGGGCTGAGCCTCAAACCTGGGCAGAGCCTGCTGAGCCCCGGGGCTGGCACGGGGCGCCTGGGCTTGAGTCACTTCCCCGGCGCCGCCCACCCTGGAGTCCCCGTGCCGGAGAAGGATCCCTACGGCGGCCCCGGCCGCGGGCTGGCGCCTGCCCAGCTGGGCAGCCAGGGCAACCCCTTGCTGGAGAAGTTCGAGCTGGACGGCGGAGCCCTGGGCCTGGGCAGCGCCAGGCAGTCGCCAGCCGACGACCTGGACAAGATGGAGAGCTCCCTGGTGGCCAGCGAGCTGCCCCTGCTCATCGAGGACCTGCTGGAGCACGAGAAGAAGGAGCTGCAGAAGAAGCAGCAGATGTCAGCCCACCTGCCCCGGGGCGCCCCCCACCTGCCGGCCCCGGGGCACCCCCTGCTGCACCCCACGGCGGCTGGGCAGCCCCCCGAGGGGCAGCCCCCTCCCCGCCTGGGCGCCCAGCAGACTCCTCTCCAGCTGGGGCTGGTGGCCAGGCCGCCGCTGATGCCGCCGCAGCCTCCCCGGCTGGGCACGCCCCAGCAGGGCCCAGGCCTGACCCCCCACATGGGCATGGCCCCCGGGCAGCCCCACGTGCTGGCGGCGCCCCACGGCGTGCAGGTGGCCCTGGCCCAGCCGCAGCAGAGCCAGCAGCAGGTGCTGGTGCAGAAGCCGATGGCTGGGGTGCAGCCCCCGGGCCTGGGCATGAAGCCCCCTCCCCAGCTCGTCATGCAGCAGCAGCTGGCCAACAGCTTCTTCCCAGACACAGGTAGGGGCTGTTCTGGGGGGGGTCCTGGGGCCTCTGCTCTGGGGGTCCTGGGTGCTTTTTGGGGGTGCTGGCTGTGCTGCAGCACTGCCCACGGGGGGGCCTCTCTCTTGCCTAGACCTGGACAAGTTTGCAGCCGAGGACATCATGGACCCCATTGCCAAGGCCAAGATGGTGGCACTGAAGGGCATCAAGAGGGTGATGGCTCAGGGCAGCATCGGCGTGGCCCCGGGCATGAACAGGTAGGGGAGGGGCAGGGTGGGGCGTGGCAGGGTGGGGTGGGCAGGGTGCCTGGGTGCCAGCTCATCCCTGGTGTCTGTGGGTGTCCCCCCCTCAAAAGGCAACAGGTCTCGCTGCTGGCCCAGCGGCTCTCGGGGGGCCCAGCCGTGTCCGAGATGCAGAATCACCTCCTGGCAGGGAGTGGGCAGGTGAGTAGGGGGCTGGGGGGGTGGCATCCAGAGGTCACCTTGGTGCTGAGGAGCTGCTGCCAGGCTGGAGCTGCTCTGCCTGCTGGGGGTTGTGTCTCCCTGGGGCGCTGGGGGCTGTGGAGAGGGGCACGGGGGGGATGGTGTGGGGGTGTGCTGGGCAGGGGCTCGGAGGTGGTGGCTGGCAGGGAGCTGCTGCTGCTGGATCCTCAAAGCCATTTATCAGTCTGGGGTGAAGGAGGTTGGGAACCACCCCCCTGCTCCCAGGGCTCTGCCTGACTGAGGGGAGCAGCAGTGCTGCTCTGGTTTGCCTCAGCAGGCTTGGGAGGGGCTGCTGGTCTGGAGCAGGTTTTGGCCTTGGGGCTGGGAGCTGTGGTCACAGAACCAGAGGAGTGTTTGGGTTGGAAAAGGCCTCCCAAGGTCACCCAGCCCCAGCATCAGCCCAGCACGGCCCCAAGGCTGTGGCCCCAAGGCTGGAACACCTCCAGGGGTGGGGGCTGTGCCAGACTAAGCAATCCCCCAGCTGCAACTTGTGCCCCAGAGCTGAGCACTGAATCCCTGCATCCCAGCGTGGTTGGGGGTGGGAAGGGACCTCTGGAGCTCCCCCAGTCCAGCCCCCCTGCTCCAGCAGGGTCCCCCCCAGCAGCTTGCCCAGGTGGGCTTGGAAGCCCTCCAGAGAAGGAGGCTCCAGTGCCCCCATCACGTCCCCAACCCTCTCCTCTCTGCCAGGAGCGAAGTGGCACCGACCCGACCCAGGCTCGCCCCAACCCACCCACCTTTGCCCAGGGTGTTATCAGTGAGTACCCAGCCTGGTGCCAGCCCTGCTCCCCCTGCCTGCACCCCCTGGGCTGAGCAGGGCTATGGCCACACTCCATCTGGAGCTGGGGTCCCTGCTGCCCTGAGCCCACTGCCCCTGAGCCCTCTTGCTGCTTCCCCTGGGCCCTCTGCTTACTGCCCTGAGCCTTCTGTGCCCCACTGCTGCCCTCTCCCTGGGGTACTCTGCCTCCAGACCTTCTCCTCTCTGCCCCTGAACCCTCTCCTGGCTTTCCTCTGGGCCCTCTGCCTGCTGCCCCGAGCCCCCTTCCCCCTTGGCCCTCTCCTTGCTGCCCCCCCTTGGCCTATTCTCTACCGCCCCCAAGCCCTCTCCCCGGGGGAGCCCTCTGCCCCCTGCTGCCACCCCCCTCTGAGCCCTGCCCCTCTGCCTGCCCCCCCAGACGAGGCTGACCAGCGGCAGTACGAGGAGTGGCTGTTCCACACGCAGCAGCTGCTGCAGATGCAGCTGAAGGTGCTGGAGGAGCAGATCGGTGCCCACCGCAAGTCGCGCAAGGCTCTGTGTGCCAAGCAGCGCACGGCCAAGAAGGCTGGCAGGGAGTTCCCCGAGGCCGACGCCGAGAAGCTGAAGCTGGTGACCGAGCAGCAGAGCAAGATCCAGAAGCAGCTGGACCAGGTGAGGGCACGGGGGGGCGCCCTGGGGGCGGGTTGGGGGGTGGGTGGTACCTGCCCGGTGCAGATGCGCTGTGCCCTCCCACTGCCTCTAGTGCAGACGTAGTGTTCCTGGCACTACCGCTGTGCCATGCCCAGTGGTGTCCCCAGTACCGATGTGCTAGCCCTGGCGCTAATTGTGCCATGCCCAGTGCAGATGTGACCCCCCTGGCACCACCACTGTGCCATGCCCAGTGGTGTCCCCAGTACAGATGTGCTAGCCCTGGTACTAATAGTGCCATGCCCAGGGCAGATGTGGTGTCCCCAGTGCAGATGTGACCACCTTGGCACCACCACTGTGCTATGCCCAGTGGTGTCCCCAGTACAGATGTGCCATCCCTGGCGCTAATTGTGCTATGCCCAGGGCAGATGTGGTGTCCCCAGCGCAGATGTGACCCCCCTGGCACCACCACTGTGCCATGCCCAGTGGTGTCCCCAGTACAGACACGCCAGACCTGGCGCTAATTGTGCCATGCCCAGGGCAGATGTGACCGCCCTGGCACTACTACTCTGCCATGCCCAGTGGTGTGCCCAGTACAGACACGCCAGACCTGGCACTAATTGTGCCATGCCCAGTGCAGATGTGACCCCCCAGCACCACCACTGTGCCATGCCCAGGGCAGATGTGGTGTCCCCAGCACAAATGTGACCCCCCTGGCACCACCACTGTGCCATGCCCAGGGCAGATGTGGTGTGCCCAGCACAGATGTGACCACCCTGGCACCACCACTGTGCCATGCCCAGGGCAGATGTGTCCCCAGCGCAAACATGACCCCCGTGGCACTAATTGTGCCCCCCACCCCCCTGTTGCCGGTGCTGGGCGGCCAGCGCTGGCGCCCTCCCCGTGCCAAGCAGTGCCCGTGTGCCCGGCAGGTGCGGAAGCAGCAGAAGGAGCACACCAACCTGATGGCCGAGTACCGCAACAAGCAGCAGCAGCACCAGCACCAGGCCTCGGCCGTCCTGGCCCTCAGCCCCTCGCAGAGCCCTCGCCTCATGTCCAAGCTGCCTGGGCAGCTGCTGGCGGCGCACGGGCAGCAGCCCGCGGGCGCCGTGGTGGCAGCGCAGGGCCTCGGCCAGCCGGGGGCACAGGCAGGGGGCCTGCGCCTGCCCCAGGGCGCTGTGCCCATGGCCGTGCAGCAAGGCCTCTCCTTCATGGGCCAGCAAGGGGTGGGCGGTGCCCCCCCTGCCTGGCACCTCCAACGCCTTCTTCGGCGGCAACCCAGCGCTCCGCGGGCTGGCAGCCGACGGCCGCCTGATGCAGGAGAGGCAGCTGCAGAGGATGCAGCTGGCGCAGAAGCTGCAGCAGCAGAACATGCTGGGACAAGTCTCACTGCAACAGCAGCAGCAGCAGCAGCCAGGTGTGATGGGGCAAGCAGCCATGCAGCAGCAGCAGCAGCAGCAGAGCGTGATGGGGCAGGCAGCCATGCAGCAGCCCGGGGTGATGGCAGCGCAGGCAGCCATGCAGCAGCAGCAGCAGCAGCAAGGTGTGATGGGCCAGGCAGCCATGCAGCAGGCAGGGGTGCTGGGCCAGCCCTCCATGCAGCCCCAGGGCATGATGGCACAGCCATCCCTGCAGCAGGCAGGAGTGCTGGGCCAAGGAGCCATGCAGCAGCCGGGAGTGATGGCACAGAGCTCGCTGCCCGGAGTGATGCAGCAGCAACAGCAGCAGCAGCAGCAGCCTGGCATGATGGGCCAAGGCTCCATGCAACCAACAGCCATGGTGGGACAGCCCAGCTTGCTGGGGCAGCAGCAGCAGCAGCAGCCAGCCCCACAGCCTGGCAGCGTGGGGCAGCCGATGGTGCCGAAGCAGCCAGGGCTGATGGGCAGCCAGCAGAGCCTCCTGGTGCAGCAGCTCTCCCCGCAGCAGCAGCAGCAGCAGCAGCAGCCAGGGCTGCTGGCCCACACGCAGGGCCCTGGGCTGCAGCAGCACCAACCCGTGCTGGGGCACCCCCAGCCCCAGCACCGCCAGGTCCTCCTGGGCCCCCACCAGCAGCGGGTACTGGGCTCGCCCCAGCTGGCGCCGCAGGCTGCGGGCATGCTGGGGCACCGCCTGGTGCTGTCCCAGCAGCTGGGGCAGTCGCGGGCGCTGCTGCCCCCCCAGCAGCAGCAGAACTCGGCGGGCAGCCAGCCTGGGCTCCTGGGGCTGGGCCAGGGCCAGGCCTCGATCCAGCACTTTCCGCAGCACGGGGTGGGGGCCCAGGCCCCCTCCGCGCTGCACCTGAGTCAGGGAATGCAGCCGGCCCCTGCTGCCCTGGCCGCCAAGGACCAGCCCGCGGCGGGGGTGGACGGCACTGCCCTGCCCGCCGAGGGCAGCGAGAGCGGGGGGCAGCTGCACGGGGGGGGCCCAGGAGCAGCAGGGAGCCCTCAACCCCCTGGGGCTGGGCGGCCCTGAGCCCCCAGCCCCCAAACACCAACCTGAGCTGGGGCAGGGCCAGCAGCTCCTCTTGGCCTCCCCGCAGCAGGTGCTGCGGGCACCCCCCGTGCAGCCTGGCAGCCTGCTCCCCTCTGCCGCCCGCCCGGAGCTGCCCCAGCAGCTGGGGGACGCCGCGGGGGTGGCAGAGCCGCCGCTGGGCTGTGGGCCGGGCCCGGCACAGGGCCTGGTGCTGCCACAGGCGCCGCGGGCACCGGAGCAGCCGGGCAAGGGGCCGCAGGGCGCCCTGCAGGGCCAGCCTCAGCCCCCCCGGCTGCAGAGCCCTGGGCAGCACAAAGCAGGGCCACCACCGGGCACGGTGCCCACGGGTCTCCTGGGGCAGGTGCCAGGGCCCATGATGGGCCAGATCCGGGCGCAGCTGCAGGGGGTCCTGGCCAAGAACCCGCAGCTGCGGCACCTGACGCCGCAGCAGCAGCAGCAGCTGCAGGCACTCCTGGTGCAGCGGCACCAGCAGAACCTGCTGCAGCAGAGCCAGGCGCTGCGGCCCCCCGGCCCCTTCCCCGGGCAGGCCCCGGACTACGGCACCCCTGCCCGCCAGCCCCCTCGCCCCCTGGCACCCCCCTTCCAGCCCCGGCCGGGCGCCCCGGCCGAGCCCCAGCCCGGCTTTGGCACGGAGCAGGGCCGGGCGCCGCCCGGGCAGCCCCCCCAGCAGCAGCCCCCCCAGCAGCAGCCCCTGGCCGAGCTGGTGCAGACAGCCCTGGCTGCCCGCGGCCCCCAGCCCGGCCTGGTCCGGCTCCCCACGCCGCCAGTCCCCTCGCCCCTGGGCTGTGCCCCCCAACACCTGGCTAGCCCTGAGCCGAGCCCTCAAGAGCCAAAGAAGACGTCGCCGGGGGTGCCAGCCTCAGCGCCCAGCCCCCTGGCACCCACGGAGCAGGGGCTGCCGCCCACGCCCGGCAGCAGCCTCCCCGAGCCGGCGCACGGCCCCTGGGACCCCGGAGCGCCCAGCACGGACTCGGCCGGCCCCAGCGAGAGCCACATCAATGGGGCTGCAGGGGAGGGGGTCCCCGCGGCGGGGGAAGCCCCCCAGGTGCTGGTGAAGCAGGAGCCGAAGGAGGAGGGGACGGCAGCGGTGCCACCCTGCGAGCCGGGCAGAGACGAGGCCACGAAACCGGAGGCCAACGGAGGCTCTGGGGCCGGCACGGCCAACAACCTGCTGGCAGCGGGCGGCCGCTCCGAGGCCGGGCACCTCCTGCTGCAGAAGCTGCTGAGGGCCAAGAACGTGCAGCTGTCGGCGCAGAGCCCGGGCGAGCTCAACGGGCACACGGAGAGCCGCGGCGCCGGCACCGAGCCGCGGGCACAGCCGGGCCGGGAGGTGAGCTGCGGGCACCGCGGGGCAGAGCGGGAGGGTGCTGGCCGCGGGGCTGAGCTCCCTCTCCTCCCTCCCTCCCTCCCCCCCCCAGGACCCCTCCATCGCCAGGAAGCCGGCGCCCACCAAGCCCAAGCGGGTGCAGAAGGGCACGGAGCGGGTGCCAGCCTCCCGCAAGAAGCTGCGGAAGGACGAAGGGCTGCGGCCCAGCGAGGCCCTGATGAAGCAGCTGAAGCAGGTAGGGGCTGGGGGCCTGGGGGAGGGGTCGGCTCGGGGCTGGGGGGGGGGCTGCCCTTCGTTTTCCCCGCGCCCCGCTCACCCCCTGTGTGCCCCAGGAGCTGTCGCTGCTGCCCCTGACGGAGCCAACCATCACTGCCAACTTCAGCCTCTTCGCCCCCTTCGGCAGCAGCCCCATCAACGGCAGGAGCCAGCTGCGGGGCACCTTCGGCAGCGCCATGCTCGACAGCGTTCCCGACTACTACTCCCAGCTGCTCACCAAGGTGGGCCTGGGGCTTTGGCACCCCCTCACCCACTGGGGGATGGGGGGGGGGGTGTCCCCCGGGCTCATCTTCTTCTCACCCTGCTGTTGCTTGTGTGTGTGCCCCCCTTGCCTCCTCCTCCTCCTCCTCCTCCTCCCCCTTCTCCCCCTGGCAGAACAACCTCAGCAACCCCCCCACGCCGCCCTCCTCGCTGCCCCCCACGCCGCCGCCCTCCGTGCAGCAGAAGATGGTGAACGGCGTCACGGCCCCCGAGGAGCTGGGGGAGCAGCCCAAGGACAGCGACCCAGCCCGGGAGCCACACGGCCAGAAGGGTGAGTGGCTGGCACCGGGGGTGGCGCCGAGCCCCCGGGGGAGGTGGTGGAAGTGGGGAGACTCAGCTTGGCTGTGAGCAAGAAGCTCTGCCCCAGGAGGGTGCTGAGAGCCTGGCACAGGCTGCCCAGGGAGGGGGTGGAAGCCTCAGCCCTGGAGGTGCTCAAGGCCAGGCTGGAGGTGGCTGTGAGCAGCCTGCTGTGGGGGGAGGGGTCCCTGCCCAGGGCAGGGGGTTGGAGCTGGAGGGTGTTGAAAGTTCCTTCCAACCCATCCTATGAATCCCGACCCACCCCTGACCCCACTCCTTGCCCCACAGACACAGCAGCTGTAGAGGTGAAGAGCCTGGACCTGCTGGCAGCCCTCCCCACCCCCCCCCACAACCAGACCGAGGATGTCAGGTGAGCCACCAGGCACCATGAAACCTCTGTGGGTGCTGCCAGCCCTGCTCTGGCTGGCACCAGCCCCTCCATGGGTGCTGCCAGCCCTGCTCTGGCTGGCACCAGCCCCTCCGTGGGTGCTGCCAGCCCTGCTCTGGCTGGCACCAGCCCCTCCGTGGGTGCTGCCAGCCCTGCTCTGGCTGGCACCAGCCCCTCCGTGGGTGCTGCCAGCCCTGCTCTGGCTGTCACCAGCCCTTCCACATTTGCCACCAGTCCTTCTCTGGTTGCCACCAGCCTCTCTATGGCTGCCACCAGCCCCTGCAGCCACTCCCCCTGTGACCCCCTCCCTCCCCCCAGGATGGAGAGCGACGATGAGAGCGACTCCCCTGACAGCATCGTCCCTGCCTCGTCCCCCGAGAGCGTCCTG
This sequence comes from Melanerpes formicivorus, assembly GCF_026170545.1. Classification (NCBI taxonomy): domain Eukaryota; kingdom Metazoa; phylum Chordata; class Aves; order Piciformes; family Picidae; genus Melanerpes; species Melanerpes formicivorus. The sequence goes on along the minus strand of NW_027142982.1, from coordinate 16,221 downwards.
GGCGAGGAGCTGCTGCGCTTCCCCCTGCTCAGCGAGGCCAAGCCGGAGCTGGAGGAGAGAGTCCTCTCCCCTATCATCCCAATCATCCCCAGGGCCAGCATCCCAGGTGGGCTGCAGCAGCCTGGGCTGGACACACAGGGGACCAGGGCAGGAGGAGAGGGGCTTTGTGGGATGTGTGGGCCAGGGATGAGGGAGGTAGGGCAGGGAGGGGATCTGGGGGGGTGTAGAGACCAGGCAGGAGGAGGTCCATGGGGTGTAGGGACCTTGGTAGGGTGGGATGAGGGTCTGCAGGCCACAAAAATTGAGTGGGGGGTGCCTGTGTAGGGGCTGGCCTGTTCCTGGGGGTCCTCTATGTGCTCCCCAAGGGTTCCCTGTTGGTTCTGGGGCCTCTGTTCCCCCTCCCCAGCGTCTGACCCACCCGAGGCGAGGGGTTCCCAGCAGCATCTCCGCAGAAGTCTAGGGCAGCCGGCTGGCTCCGTGGGTCGGGCCTGGGTCTGCGCAGCTCTGACCCCTCCCAACCTTTTCCCCCACGCCAGTGTTCCCTGACACGAAGCCCTACGAGGCCGTGGAGCCCTTTGGGGGGCCCCCTGGCAAGGTGGGGGCAGCAGGCCCCGGAGCCCCCTGGGAGAAGGGCAAGAGCAGCGAGGTCTCCGTCATGCTGACCGTGTCCGCGGCGGCAGCCAAGGTGAGCCGGGGGAGAGCCTTGGGTCCACCCCCGTGTGGTGGCAGCTGGAGCCCCCCTGGACGCAGCCTGTCCCCCTCTCCTCCTCCAGAACCTCAACGGGGTGATGGTGGCCATGGCTGAGCTGCTGAGTGTGAAGATCCCCAGCTCCTACGAGGTGCTGTTCCCGGACGGCGCCATGCGGGCGGCCGTGGTGGAGGCCAAGAAGGTGGAGACGGACGTGGCCGGTGAGCGTCTGCCTGGTCCCTCTGGGCTCTGCAGGGGGGCCCCAGGCTGGGCACCCCATGTCCCTGGGCTGGGCACCCTTCAGTGGGCTCTGGTGTGTCCCTCAGGGGTGCTTGGTGGGAAGGAGAAGGCCGGGAAGGTGTCGGACAGCAGCTCAGAGTGGCTGAAGCAGTTCGACGCGGTGCTGCCGGGCTACAGCCTCAAGGGAGAGCTGGACCTCCTCACCCTGCTCCGCCAGGTCAGTGGGGGGCTGGGGGTCCCCCTCGGGGCTGCCACCCTGGGAGAGGGGGGACTGAGGTGCCTGTGAGGCTGTGGCTCCTGTGGGGGTGCAGGAGGAGGCTCTGAGGGAGCTGAAGTGACTGTGTGGAGAGCTGTGGCTGGGTCCTCGTAGGTCCCCTCCTGACTGCAGGGCGGTGCAGGGGGTCTTGAGGGGCCAGGTCCCCCCCTGCCCCCGGCAGGGTGCTGAGTCTCTTGGGGCTGCTTGGAAGGGCTTGGGGGGAGGTCCCTGCAGAGCTGGGGGTGCTGTGGGTCAGCCCTGACACACATGGGGCTGTGCTCCAGGTACTGCTGCCCCATAGACCTCACCCTGGTGGTCTGGGAGGTTGGAGGTCCCCATCCTTGGACTCTGCCCCACCTCCCCGGGACTCTCTGCCCCACATCCCCCTCTCTCTCTCGCCCCTCAGGAGAGCCCTGCCCCAGAGAAGGGTCTGCACCACTGCTACGTCAACAACGTCTCCAACCTGGACGTCCGGCAGCTCTCTGTCCCGCCCCAGGAGCCCTCCCCGCCGCTGTCCCCCTCCGTCCCCTCCCCTTCCAGCCCCACCGAGGCTGCCAGGGTCCCCGACCCCGAGGCAGCTCACGAAGCCACCCCGGCCCCCTCCTCCCCGCTCCCACCGGCCCCTTCTCCGGCCCCCCAGGAGGAAGGGGCCGCAGCGCCCCCCTCGCCGCCCCGCTTCAAGCCGCGGTCGCGGCCGCCGGAGGACGGGGAGGAGGCCCGGCCGCGGCTGAAGAAGTGGAAGGGGGTGAGGTGGAAACGGCTGCGGTTCCTGGTGACCATCCAGAAGGGAGGAGCCAAGCGGGACGGGGACAAGGAGATCGCGGAGTTCATCGACCGGCTGGGCACCACCCTGCGGCCCGAGAAGGTGCCGCGGGACCTGCGCAAGTGCTGCTTCTGCCACGAGGAGGGCGACGGCGCCACCGACGGCCCCGCCCGGCTGCTCAACCTCGACCTGGACCTCTGGGTCCACCTGAACTGCGCCCTGTGGTCCACGGAGGTGTACGAGACGCAAGGGGGGGCCCTGATCAACGTGGAGGTGGCCCTGCACCGGGGGCTGCTGACCAAGTGCTGCCTGTGCCAGAAGACCGGGGCCACCAACAGCTGCAACCGCATCCGCTGCCCCAGCGTCTACCACTTCGCCTGCGCCATCCGCGCCAAGTGCATGTTCTTCAAGGACAAGACCATGCTGTGCCCCCTGCACAAGCTGAAGGGGCCCTGCGAGCAGGAGCTGAGCAGCTTCACCGTCTTCCGCCGCGTCTACATCGAGCGGGACGAGGTGAAGCAGATCGCCAGCATCATCCAGCGCGGCGAGCGGCTCCACATGTTCCGCGTCGGCGGCCTGGTCTTCCACGCCATCGGGCAGCTGCTGCCCCACCAGATGGCCGACTTCCACAGCGTCACCGCCCTCTACCCGGTGGGCTACGAGGCCACCCGCATCTACTGGAGCCTGCGGACCAACAACCGGCGCTGCTGCTACCGCTGCACCATCTGCGACAACAACGGGCGCCCCGAGTTCGTCGTGCAGGTCATCGAGCAGGGCCTGGAGGACTTGGTCTTCTCCGACTCCTCCCCCCAAGGTGGGGCTCCGGGGGGGCAGCTGGGGGCGCTGCTGCTGGCCTTCCCTCAGCTCTGATGGGTTGCTCTCCTCCTCCTCCTCCTCCTCCTCCTCCTCCTCCTCTTCCTTCGTGGGCTGCTGTTCTCGGGCTGCTCCGATGTGTTTGGCTGTGCTCTGTCCCCCTGCCCTCCACCACCTCCTCCTCCTCTGTCTCCCTGTCCTGCACCACCTCCTCCTCCTCTGTCCCCCTGCTCTCCGCCACCTCATCCTCCTCTGTCCCCCTGCCCTCCACCTCCTCCTTCTCTGTCCCCCTGTCCTCCACCACCTCCTCCTCCTCTGTCCCCCTGCCTTCCACCACCTCCTTCTTCTCTGTCCCTCTGCCCTCCACCACCTCCTCCTCCTCTGTCCCCCTGCTCTCCACCACCTTCTCTATCCCCCTGCCCTCCACCTCCTCCTTCTCTGTCCCCCTGTCCTCCACTACCTCCTCCTTCTCTGTCCCCCTGCCCTCCACCTCCTCCTTCTCTGTCCCCCTGCCCTCCACCACCACCTCCTCCTCTGTCCCCCTGCCCTCCACCACCACCTCCTCCTCTGTCCCCCTGCCCTCCACCACCACCTCCTCCTCCATCTCCTGCCCTCCTCCTCCTCCATCCCTCATCTTCCTCCTGGCTGAGCAGGCCAGGGGCAGAACCACCCCAGGCTAAGGGAGGATAGGGCAAGGGGAGGTGCTAGGGCAGCTGGGGCTTGGCTGTGTGTGCCGGGCAGGGTGCCCAGGTGCCCACCTCCACCCCTGCCTTCCCCCCCCCAGCCGTGTGGAACAGGATCATCGAGCCGGTGGCGATGATGAGGAAGGAGGCCGACATGCTGCGGCTCTTCCCAGAGTACCTGAAGGGCGAAGAGCTCTTCGGCCTCACGGTGCACGCGGTGCTGCGCATCGCCGAGTCGGTAGGGCCGGCGCAGGGGGCTGGGAGGGAGGGGTCAGGATCTCCCCTGCCCGTCGGGGAAGAAGGGTCTGGGGGCCAGGCTGGTGCCACTCCAGCCCTGGCCTCTCTGCTTGGCAGCTGCCCGGCGTGGAGAGCTGCCAGAACTACCTATTCCGCTACGGGCGGCACCCCCTGATGGAGCTGCCCCTGATGATCAACCCCAGCGGCTGCGCCCGCGCCGAGCCCAAGATCCTCACCCACTACAAGCGGTGAGCCGGGGGCCACCGGATCCGCTGGGGGAGAGGGGGTCCCCTGGCATCCCCCGGGGGAGAGGGGATCTGCTGGGAGAGACTGGATCTGCTGGGATCCCCCGGGAGAGAGGGGATCTGCTGGGAGAGACTGGATCTGCTGGGAGTGAGAGATTAGGTCCAATAGGATCCCCCAGGAGAGAGGGGATCTGCTGGGAGAGACTGGATCTGCTGGGAGTGAGAGATTAGGTCCAATAGGATCCCCCAGGAGAGAGGGGATCCGCTAGGAGAGACTGGATCTGTTGGGATCCCCGGGAGAGATTGGATCCACTGGGAGAGACTGGATCTGCTGGGAGCCCCCAGGAGAGAGAGGGTCTGCTGGGAGAGACTGGATCTGTTGGGATCCCCCAGGAGAGAGAGCGTCTGCTGGGAGAGATTGGATCTACTGGGATCCCCCGGGAGAGATTGGATCTGCTGGGAGAGATTGGATCTGCTGGGAGTGAGAGATTAGGTCCAATAGGATCCCCCAGGAGAGAGGGGATCTGCCGGGAGAGACTGGATCTGCTGGGATCCCCTGGGAGAGGGGGGATCTGCTGGGATCCCCCCGCAAGAGAGGGGATCTGCTGGGAGCGATTGGGTCCAATGGGACCCCCCCAGGAGAGATGGGATCTACTGTGAGAGAATGCACTGGGAAACCCCAGATCGACTGGGAGGACTGGGATCCACTGGGAGAAGCAGGCTCTGTTAGGCGAGATGGGATCCTCTGAGAGAGATGGGACCTGCTGGATCCATTGGGAGAGGTGGGATTCGGAGGGAAAGCTGGGATCCACTGGGAGAGCTGGGACCCTCTAGGTCTACTGGAAGAGGCAGGATCTGATGGGGGAAGCTGGGATCCACGGGGTAAGCTGGGTTCTCCTGGGAGAGCCAGGCTCCGCCAGCAGAGCGGGGGATCCACTGGGGGGAGCTGGGATCTACCGAATCCAGTGGGGAGAACTTAAATCCACAGGGGGGGGAGCTGGGAGCCAGTGGCAGAGCCAGGAGCCACTGGGGCCGATGCGATCCCCAGCAGAGCTGAGCCCCAGCTAGAGGGCCGGGGTCCCCCCAGCAGGGCCGAGCCCCCTCCTCCCCCGGGGCGAGAGCTGGGCCGGCTCCCCGCGGCTCTGAGCCTCCCCCTCCTGCTGCCCCTTCAGGCCCCACACCCTGAACAGCACCAGCATGTCCAAGGCCTACCAGAGCACCTTCACCGGGGAGACCAACACCCCCTACAGCAAGCAGTTTGTGCACTCCAAGTCGTCGCAGTGACCGGCGGCTGCGCACCGAGTGGAAGAACAACGTCTACCTGGCGCGCTCCCCGCATCCAGGGGCTGGGGCTCTACGCCGCCAAGGACATCGAGAAGCACACCATGGTCATCGAGTACATCGGCACCATCATCCGCAACGAGGTGGCCAACCGCCGCGAGAAGGTCTACGAGGAGCAGGTGCGCCAAAGGGGGGCCGGCCGCCAGGGGGCGCCGCGGGGGCCGGGCCGGGCCGGGCCGCAGGGGGAGGGGACTCGCAACCGAGGGGGACCCTTGGGTGCCCAGGCGGGACACTGAGCGGGGCTGCTGGGGTGGGGAGTGGGCTCTGGGGGGACACTGAGGGTGGTGGTGAGCTGGGGGGGGACAGTGAGGGTCGTGGTGAGCTGTGGGGTGCTCTGGGGGGACACTGAGGGTCCTGGTGAGCTGGGGGGGCTCTGGGGGGACACTGAGGGTCCTGGTGAGCTGGGGGGGCTCTGGGGGGACACTGAGGGTCCTGGTGAGCTGTGGGGGGGGCACTGAGGGTCCTGGTGAGCTGGGGGGGGTTGTGGGGGGACACTGAGGGTCCTGGTGAGTTGTGGGGGAGACACTGAGGGTCCCTGGTGAGCTGTGGGGGGCTCTGGGGGGACACTGAGGATGGTGGTGAGCTGTGGGGGGCTGAGGTGGGACATTGAGGGTCCTGGTGAGCTGTGGGGGGCACTGAGGGTGGTGGTGAGCTGGGGGGGGGCTGAGGTGGGGACACTGAGGGTCATGGGGAGCTGTGGGGAGCTCTGGTGAGCTGTGGGGGGCTCTGGGGGGACACTGAGGGTTCCTGGTGAGCTGTGGGGGGCTGAGGTGGGACACTGAGGGTCATGGGGAGCTGTGGGGGGACACTGAGGGTCCTGGTGAGCTGTGGGGGGACACTGAGGGTTGTGGTGAGCTGGGGGGGCTCTGGGGGGACACTGAGGGTCCTGGTGAGCTGGGGGGGCTCTGGGGGGACACTGAGGGTCCTGGTGAGCTGTGGGGGGCTCTAGTGAGCTGTGGGGGGCTCTGGGGGGACACTGAGGGTCCTGGTGAGCTGTGGGGGGCTCTGGTGAGCTGTGGGGGGCTCTGGGGGGACACTGAGGGTCCTGGTGAGCTGTGGGGGGGCACTGAGGGTCGTGGTGAGCTGGGGGGGCTGAGGTGGGACACTGAGGGTCCTGGTGAGCTGTGGGGAGACACTGAGGGTCCTGGTGAGCTGTGGGGGGCTCTGGGGAGACACTGAGGGTCCTGGTGAGCTGTGGGGGGCTGAGGTGGGACACTGAGGGTCATGGGGAGCTGTGGGGGGACACTGAGGGTCCTGGTGAGCTGTGGGGGGCTGAGGTGGGACATTGAGGGTCCTGGTGAGCTGTGGGGGGGACACTGAGGGTCGTGGTGAGCTGTGTGGGGCTCTGGTGGGACATGGGGGGCTCTGACACCCCCTCTCCCCCCCCCCCCCAGAACCGTGGCATCTACATGTTCCGCATCAACAACGAGCACGTCATCGACGCCACCCTGACCGGGGGCCCGGCCAGGTGAGCCCTCCAGGGGGGTTTGGGGTGCTGGGAACCCACCCCCCCCCCCAACTCTAGGGAAGAAGCAGCTGACCCCCAGCCCCTCCTCACCCCCTGCCCAGGTACATCAACCACTCGTGTGCCCCGAACTGCGTGGCCGAAGTGGTGACCTTTGACAAGGAGGACAAAATCATCATCATCTCCAGCAGGAGAATCCCCAAGGGGGAGGAGGTCAGCAGGGGGGCTGGGGAGGGGGGGGGGAAAGAGGCTGGGGGTGGGGAGAGGGAGGCTGGGGGTGGGGAGAGTGAGGTTGGGGGTGGGGAGAGGGAGGCTGGGGGTGGGGGAGAGTAGGCTGGGGGTGGAGAGAGGGAGGTTGGGGGTGGGGAGAGTAGGCTGGGGGTGGAGAGAGTAGGCTGGGGGTGGAGAGAGTAGGCTGGGGGTGGGGAGAGGGAGGCTGGGGGTGGAGAGAGGGAGGTTGGGAGTGGAGAGAGGGAGGTTGGAGGTGGAGAGAGTAGGCTGGGGGTGGAGAGAGGTAGGCTGGGGGTGGGGAGAGGGAGGCTGGGGGTGGAGAGAGTAGGCTGGGGGTGAGGAGAGGAAGGCTGGGGGGTGGAGAGAGTAGGCTGGGGGTGGAGAGAGGGAGGCTGGGGGTGGTCGGAGCGGGCTGGGGTGGGCAAAGGGAGGCAGGGGGTGGGCAGCGCGGGCCGGGGGTGGTCGGAGCGGGCTGGGGGTGGGCGGCGCGGGCCGGGGGTGGTCGGAGCGGGCCGGGGGCCGTGCGGGTGCCCCGCCTGACTCCGTGCCGCCCTCCCGCCTGACTCCGTGCTGCCCTCCCGCCTGACTCCGTGCTGCCCTCCCGCAGCTCACCTACGACTACCAGTTCGACTTCGAGGACGACCAGCACAAGATCCCCTGCCACTGCGGAGCCTGGAACTGCCGGAAGTGGATGAACTGAGCGAGGGGCAGGGGGATGGACGCCCCCCCGACCCCCCCCACCCCCGCCCCGGAACCTCGGCCCCAACCTCATCAAACCCCCCCCTCCAACCGCCCCCACCCCACCCCCCGCCGCGCCGGTGCCACAGGAGGCGCCAAGGGGGAGAGAAGAGAGAGGCTGTGCCAGGGCTGGGGCGAGGGGGAAGGGGCAAAACGCAACGGCCGCCCCCCGCCCCCTACACTCCCCCCCTCCCCTCCCCCCCCCCGCCCCCCTCAAGCAGAGCCGCCGGCCCCTCGCCGGGGCGGGGACAGACGGAGGGCGGACGGGAAGGACGGACGGACACGGACTGGCAACTCAGGGTTTTCTTTGCTTCGTCCTACGAGGAGGAGGAGGAGGAGGAGGAGGAGGAGGAGGAGGTGGTAGACGCAGGGAGGGCGCTGGGAGGGGGGGGGGGGGGGGCGTGTGTGTGTGGCGGGGGGGGGGAGGGGTCCGCATCACTACCCTCCTCCCCTTTTTAAAACCCCCTCCCCGCCCCCAGACCTCCCCCCCCTCCCGGCCCCCCCTCCCCTCCCCTCCCCCCTCCCGGCAGCGAGTTGGGAACCGACCCTGGATGGAAAAAAAACGAAACAAAACGAACCGGATTTTTTAATTTTTATTAATTATTTTTCGTTGGGGGGGGGAGGAGGAGGGGGGGAAGAAAAAATTTGTTTCACTTTTGCTCTTTTTTTGGGGTTGGATTCGGTGCTTTTGGGTTGTTTTTTTTGGGGGGGGAGGGTGGGTGTTTATTTGTCGCTTTTTGGTTTGGTTTGGTTTTGGTTTTTTTCCTCCTTTGTTTTAGGAGCAAAAAAAGAGGAAAAAAGGGGAAAAAAAAGAGGAAAAGAAAAAAAAAAGAGGGAAAAAAAAGAGTTAAAAAAAAAAGGCAAAAGAGGGGGGAAAAAAAAAAAAGGCAACGGCAAAAAAAAAAGCCCAAACCGCGAGTGGCTGATCCCAAGGGAAAGAGGAAAAACAAACTCCTTGAGCTCGACAATCTTTGGAGACCCTCCCCCCCCTGCAGACCCTCCCCCTCCCCACCCCTCAAAAGCATTGAGGACCCCTCCCCCCCTCCCCCATCCCCTTTTTTCCCCCCCTTCCAAGCAGACCCCAGGAGCTTCTGCACCCAAACCTACCTCATTTGAAGTGATTTTGGGTTTTGGTTGGTTGGGGTTTCTTTTTTTTTGGGGGGGGGGGGTCGTGGGGGTTTGGTTTTCTCCTCTTTTTAAGTTGTTTTTTAAATGTGAGACCTCTGACCCCCCCCCAAATTTCCCCTCCCCCCCCCCCCCACAAATTTCCTCTCCCCCCTTCCCTCACGTCCCCCCCACCCCCACCCCGGGGAGGTCTTTCCTTGGCCCTCGCTGGGGGAGGGGGAGAGGAAGAGGAGGGGATTGGGGGGGTAGGGTAAGGGGGAGAGGGGATTCCTGCCCTCCTCCCCCCACTCCCAAGCCCCAGAAGGGAGTTGGGGCAAGGAGGGGGGGGGGGCAGAGGGAGCAGGGCAGCGTGGGGGCCCCCCCCCTCCCCACTTTGCCTGCAGTGCCCAGGGCTGGGCACGGTGCCCCTTAGGCACAGTGGGGGGAGGGGAGGGGAGGGGGAGGGGGGTGCTGGGGGGGAGGTTATTTATCTATTTATACCTTAAATTGTATATAGTTGGGGGGGGGGAGGGGCTCTTTGCATTTTCTTTAACCCCGTTCTCTAAGGGGGGGGGAGGGGGGGAAGAGCTGGAGCCCCCCCTGCCAGGCAGGGGTTGGCATCAGCACAGCAGCGAGTGGGCATTAAAACACCACAAACCAGCCCCCCCCATCCCCGTCCCCTTGCCGCCCCCCCCCAGCTATTTTAGCCACTCCTCACCACCACTATGGGCTCACTACCTGCACACACATCCCTCCCCCCCCCAAAAAACCCCGCTTTGGTGTGGGGGGAGGGGATGGGGGGGGGGAATCTGAACGCACAAACGCACAGTGCAGGGGGGAGGGGGGGGTGGGGCGACCCCTTCACCCTCCCGCCCCTGCGGGGTGCAAAATGGGGCGGGGGGGGGGGAGGGGCCTGGGGGTCAATGATGTGAGTGTGCCCCCCCAACCCCCCCGCAAGGTGTGACTTGGGCAGCGCAGCAGAGAGAGAGAGAGGGGATGAGGGGGAGGGGGGTTGGGGAGTGATGGGGGGGGGGTGGGGGGGGGGGCGAAGCTTAAGAGACAAAAAAGCAAAAGGGGGCGAAGCTTAAGAGACAAAAAAGCAAAAGCAAAAAGCTGCTTCCGGAAAAGTTTGTTAAAAAGCTGCAAAAAAAAACAGAGAAAAGAGAATTAATAAAAAAAAATATAGAGTTTAAAATAAAAAAGTAGAAAGGGGGGGGCGCGGGGGGGAGGAAAAAAAAAGGAAGAAAAGGAATTAAAGAAAAGGAAAAAAAGGAATAAAAGGAAAGGAAAAAAAGGAAAAGTAAGAAAGGAAAAAAAGAAAAAATGAAAAAAAGGAAAAACAGGAAAAAAGGGAAAAAAGGAAAAATAAGGAAGAAGGAAAAAAGGAAAAAAGGAAAAAACGAAAAAAAGGAAAAAAGAAATGAAAAAAAGGAAAAAAAAGGAAAAAAGGAAAAAAAGGAAAAAAGGAAGAAAAGAAAAAAGAAAGGAAAAAAAGGAAAAAGGAAAAATAGGAAAAAAGGAAGAAAGGAAAAAAAGGAAAAAAAGGAAGAAAGGAAAAAAGAAAGGAAAAAAGGAAAAAAAGGAAAAAAGGAAGGAAAAAAGAAAGGAAAAAAGGAAAAACGGGAAAGGAAAAAAGGAAAAAAAAGGAAAAAAGGAAGGAAAAAAGGAAAAAAGAAAGGAAAAAAGAAAAAAAAAGGAAAAAAAGGGAAAAAAGGAAAAAGAAAAAAGAAAAAAAGGAAAAGGAAAAAAAAGAGGAAAAAAGGGAAAAAGGAAAAAAAGGAAAAAAGGAAAAAAAAAAAAGAAAAAAAGGAAAAAGAAAAAAAGGAAAAAGCAAAAAAGGAAAAAGAAAAAAAGGAAAAAGAAAAAAATGGGGAAAAAAAGGAAAAAATACCGAAAAAAAAGGGGAAAAAAAAAAAGGAAAAAAAAGGGAAAAAAAAAGGAAAAAAAATTAAAAAATTAAAAAGAAGAAAAATGAAAACAAAAAATTAAAAAAGTCTAAAAAGGCTAAAAAAAGGCCCAAAAAAAACCCCAACCCTGACCCCCCACCACGGAGCCCCCCTTCGCTCCCCCCCCTCCCCGGGAGTGAGGGAGGTAGGGGAGGGGGAGGATGAGAAGAAAAAAATAAAAGAATACTTAAAGACAAAAACTTTTAACAGAAAAAAAATTTATAAAGGAGAAGAAAAGAAAAAAAAGGAAAAAAAAAGCCAAAAAAGAGGAAAAAAAGCAAAAAAAGCAAAAGAAAAAAAAAGAAAGTTTAACTTTGGAGCTGTAAATAGCCGGGGGGGGGGGGAGGGGAGGGGAGGGGAGGGGCGGGGGGGCGGGGAGAAAGAGAGAGAGCGCAGCCAGGAGCCCCTTCCCCTTTTTACCGCTGCCGAAAACCCACTGGATGTTATTTTAAAATAAAGCGCGTGAGAAGCCGGGCTCGTGCCTGCCGGGGGGGGGGGGGAGGGGGCTCGTGCCTGCCGGGGGGGGTGGGGAGGGGTCTCGGAGGCGGGGGGAGTGGGGATTGGGGAGGGTCCAGAGGGCTGGCGAAGGGATTTAGGGGAAGGGAGGGTCCTGGGAGGGAGGGGGAGCGTTAAAGGGAGCCCGAGGGGGGCTGGGGAGGGTTAGGGAAGGGGCTCCTGGGGGGGGTTGAGGGAGGTCGGGGGGGGGGGGGCTGGGGAGGGGATTCGAGGGGGGTTTGAGGGGTTCCCGAGGGCTGGGGAGGATTGGGGAAGGGGTTCCAGGGAGTTTGAAGGGGCCCTGAGAGGGTTTAATGGGGTCAAGGGGGGGCTGGAGAAGCGATTCGAGGGGGTTTGAGGGGATCCCGGGGGCTGGGGAGGATTGGGGAAGGGGTTCCAGGGAGTTTGAGGGGGCCTGAGAGGGTTTAAGGGGGGTCGGGGGGGGGGCTGGAGAAGCGATTCGAGGGGGTTTGAGGGGATCCCGGGGGCTGGGGAGGATTGGGGAAGGGGTTCCAGGGAGTTTAAGGGGGCCTGAGAGGGTTTAAGGGGGGTCGGGGGGGGGGCTGGAGAAGCGATTCGAGGGGGTCCCGGGGGCTGGGGAGGGTTGGGGAAGAAGCTTCTGGGGGTTTGAGAGGGTTTAAGGGGGTCGGGGGGGCTGGAGAAGCGATTCGAGGGGGTTTGAGGGGGTCCTGGGGGGCTGGGGAGGGGATTTAGGGGAGGGGGTCCTAGGGGGTCTGGAAGGATTGCTGGGGGGGTTGAGAGAGGTCAGGGGGGGCTGGGGAGGGGATTCGAGGGGGTTTGAGGGCGTCCCAGGGGGTTGGGGAGGGCTCCTTAGCGGAGGCTGGCAGGGTTGGGGAAGGGGTTCCAGGGGGTTTGAGGGGGCTCTGAGAGGGTTTAAGGGGGTCGGGGGTGGGGGCTGGAGAATAGGTTTGAGGGGGTCCTGGGGGGCTGGGGAGGGGATTCGAGGGAGTTTGAGGGGGTCCCGGGGGGCTGGGGAGGGGATTTGGAGGAGGGGTCCTGAGGGGTCTGGAAGGGATTCTTGGGGGGGGGGGCGTTGGGGGGGTTGAGGGAGGTGAGGGGGGGCTGGGGAGGGTTGGGGAAGGGGCTCCTGGGTGTTTGAGGGGGTCTGAGAGGGTTTAAGGGGGTCTGGGGGGTCTGGGGAGGGGATATAGGGGAGGGGTCCTAGGGGGTCTGGAAGGGATTCCTGGGGGGTTTGAGAGAGGTCAGGGGAGGCTGGGGAGGGGATTCGAGGGGGTTTGAGGGGGTCCTGGGGGGCTGGGGAGGGGATTTAGGGGAGGGGTCCTAAGGGGTCTGGAAGGAATTCTTGGGGGGGGGGGTGTGTGAGGGAGGTCGGGGGGAGGGTCGGGAAGGGATTTGGGGGGGTCCCGGGGGGTTGGGGAAGGGGATCTGAGGGGGTCGGGGGGGGCCGGAGAAGCGATTCGAGGGGGTTTGAGGGGGTCCTGAGGGGTTGGGGAAGGGGCTCTTGGGGGGCTGAGCGGGTCTGGGGGGGCCGGAGAAGCGATTCGAGGGGGTTTGAGGTGGTCCTGGGGGGCTGGGGAGGGGATTTAGGGGAGGGGTCCTAGGGGGTCTGGAAGGGATTCTTGGGGGGTTTGAGGGGGTCCCGGGGGGCTGGGGAGGGGATTTAGGGGAGGGGTCCTAAGGGGTCTGGAAGGAATTCTTGGGGGGGGGTTGAGTGAGGTCGGGAAAGGTATTTGAGGGGGTTCCGGGGGGCTGGGGAGGGTTGGGCAAGGGGCTCTTGGGGGGGCTGAGGGGGTCTGGGGGGGCCGGAGAAGCGATTCGAGGGGGTTTGAGGGGGTCCTGGGGGGCTGGGGATGGGATTCGAGGGGGTGTGAGGGGGTCCCGGGGGGGCCGGGGAGGGGATTCGAAGCGGTTTCGGGGGGCTGGGGGGGGTTAAGGGGGTCCTGAGCGACTAGGGAGGGGTCTTGGGGGGGATTGGGTAGGGCTGGGAGGGGATCTGGGGGTGGGGACCTGGGGGGGGGCTGGGGAGGGGTCTTAGAGTGTCTGGGGGGGGATTTGGGAGGGGTCCTGGGGGGAGGGGAGTCTGGGGGCGCTGGGTGGAGTCTGGGAGCCTTAGGAGGGTCCTGGGGGTCTGGGCAGGGGTCCGAGGGGCTTGCGAGGCGGGGTGGGGGTGGGGTGTGGTGCCCTCTGCTCAGGGTCCCCGCCCCGGGGGTCGCTCTCCGCCCCGGGGGGTCGCTCCCCGCCCCGAGCTGCCGCGTCCCGGCGGGAGGGGGGAGGTCACCCCGCGGCCAGCGGTGACGTGGCGGCACTTCCGGTCACGTGGGCGGTGCTGGCAGAAGCGGTGCCAGGCGACGGGCGGAAGTGGAGCGGCGGCGGCGGCGGCGGCGGGACGGACCCCGGGGGCCATGGAGGTAACGCGGGACGGCGGCCACGTGGGAGACCGGGACCGGGAGGGAACGGCGCCGCGGGGTGGGGGGGATGGGGCCCAGGGGACCGGGGCCGGTGGCCGCGACCCGACCTGACCCTGCCCGTGCGTGTCCGCAGGATCCCGGCCCCGGGCCCGGCCCGGCCGCGGACAGCCCAGCGGAGCTGAGCGCCCCGGAGCTGGAAGGTGAGAGCGGGGCTGGCTGCGGGCAGCGCTGAGCCCTGCCTGCCGCCGCGTTCCGCTGTCTCCGGGCTTGGGGTGTCCCCCAGGGGGGGAGGTGCTGGGCTCGGGGGGGGGTCTCGGGATTGGGGGGAGGGGGATGTGGGGGGTCCCGGGGATTGCATGGCGCAGGGTTTGCATTGGCCGAGAGCCCCGGAAGTGGACCTCAGGGTTTGGGGTGTCCCAGGGCGTGGAGTGTCCCTGGTTTTCGGGCGTCGCAGGGTCTGGGGTGCCGCAGGGTCTGGGGTGTCCCTGGTTTTGGGGTGCCCCAGGGCGTGGAGTATCCTTGGTTTTGGAGTGCCCCAGGGTCTGGGGTGCTCTAGGGTTTGGAGTGTCCCAGGGTTTGGGGTGCTGCAGGGTCTGAAGTGTCCCAAAGTTTGGGGTGTCCCAGGGTTTGGGGTCCCCCAGGGTCTGGGGTGTCCCTGCTTTTTGGGGTGTCCTAGGGCTGTCCCAGGTTTTGGGGTGTCCCAGGTTCTGGGGTGCCTCTGGGTCTGGGGTGCCCTAGGGTGTGGAGTGTGCCTGGGTTTGGGGTGCCCCAGGGTTTGGGGTACCCCTGGGTCTGGGGTGTCCCTGCTTTTGGGGTGTCCCAGGGTCTGGGGTGTCCCTGCTTTTGGGGTGTCCTAGGGCTGCCCTAGGTTGTGGGGTGCCGCAGGGTGTGGGGTGCCGCAGGGTGTGGGGTGCCGCAGGCTCTGGGGTGCCGCAGGGTGTGGGCTGCCCCGGGCTCTCCCCGCTGCGGGCAGGCAGCTGACTCCTGCCGTGCCCAGGGCAGCGCCACCGCGGTGCCTACACAGCCTTCATGAAGTCTCACTGCTGCTACGACCTCATCCCCACCAGCTCCAAGCTGGTTGTCTTTGACACCTCCCTGCAGGTAGGCCCCGGGGCGGGGGGGGTGGGGGGGCAGCAAGTTTGGGGGCTGGGGGGGGGGTGGAGGGTGGCACAGGATGGAGTCTGGGGGCTTAACTAGGAGCAGGGCACCACTTTGGGGCTGGGGGCTGCAGAAGGGGGACTGGGATGGAGCCTGGGGGCTTCACTGGGAGCAGGGCACAGCTTTGGGGCTGGGGGCTGCAGAAGGGGGACTGGGATGGAGCCTGGGGGCTTCACTGGGAGCAGGGCACAGCTTTGGGGCTGGGGGCTGCAGAAGGGGGACTGGGATGGAGCCTGGGGGCTTCACTGGGAGCAGGGCACAGCTTTGGGGCTGGGGGCTGCAGAAGGGGGACTGGGATGGAGCCTGGGGGCTTAACTGGGAGCAGGGCACAGCTTTGGGGCTGGGGGCTGCAGAAGGGGGACTGGGATGGAGCCTGGGGGCTTAACTGGGAGCAGGACACAGCTTTGGGGCTGGGGGCTGCAGAAGGGGGACTGGGATGGAGCCTGGGGGCTTAACTGGCACCAGGGCACAGCTTTGGGGCTGGGGGCTGCAGAAGGGGGACTGGGATGGAGCCTGGGGGCTTAACTGGGAGCAGGACACAGCTTTGGGGCTGGGGGCTGCAGAAGGGGGACTGGGATGGAGCCTGGAGGCTTAACTGGGACCCTGGCTGGGGGCTGGGCTTGGGGCTGCTCTCCCCCACCTCGTAAGGGTCTGGTGGGAGGAGGCAGAGTGGGGGCATGCTGGGGGGTGCCCAGTGGCCCTTGGGGCGCCCCCTCCCCCCGCTGCCAGCCCCCTGCCCCCCGCCCCCTGCAGGTGAAGAAGGCTTTCTTCGCCCTGGTCACCAACGGCGTGAGGGCAGCGCCGCTGTGGGACAGCAAGAAGCAAAGCTTCGTGGGTGAGCACACAGGGCAGGGGGGTGCCCAGGGGGTGCCAGGAGGATCTTCGGGGGGGGCTAGGGGGCTGGTAAGAGCCCCCTCACCCTGCCCACCCCCCCAGGCATGCTGACCATCACTGACTTCATCAACATCCTGCACCGCTACTACAAGTCGCCCATGGTGAGGACCTGTGCCAGGCTCTGCCCCGCGGGGCCCTGCTGCCCGGCCCCTGCCCAGCCTTGAGCCTGCTCTCTCTCCTTGCACCCAGGTGCAGATCTATGAGCTGGAGGAGCACAAGATAGAGACCTGGAGAGGTGAGAGGGGGGGGTCCCTGCCTGCTGCCCCCCACCCACTGCCCCTGCCCCGGGGTGCCCCTGGGCCCTGCCTCCCCCCACCTGCCCTCAGCCCTTTCCTCTCCCCGCAGAGGTTTTATCTCCAAGACTCCTTCAAGCCTCTGGTTTGCATCTCCCCCGGTGCCAGGTAGCCCTGTGCTGCAGGGAGGTGTTTGGGTGCCAGGCTGGGGCCCTGGCAAGCCCCTGCTGCCCCCTCTGCCTTGTGCCCTGCAGCCTCTTTGACGCTGTCTCCTCCCTGATCCGCCACAAGATCCACCGGC
>NW_027142981.1:0-99989 GCF_026170545.1 Melanerpes formicivorus | reverse complement strand
ATAATACCAGGCTGCTCCAACCTGCTGTAAAATGCTTGATTTCGAGAGTGAGCGAAAACTAATGAAAACATTGTTGGGGTAAAACCTAAAGGGAAAGGCCTAGCACCAAATTGCATTGGCCATCTGATCTAACTTCTGGAGGCAGTCAAAATGATCCTTAGAATTCTTCCCTACCTTATTCCTGTGCTGAGATACAGGCTGCTCCAACCTGCTGTAAAATGCTTGATTTCTAGAGTGAGCGAAACTAATGAAAACATTGTTGGGGTAAAACCTAAAGGGAAAGACCTAGCACCAAATCCAATTTGCCATCTGATCTAACTTCTGGAGGCAGTCAAAATGATCCTTAGAATTCTTCCCTACCTTATTCCTGTGCTGAGATACAGGCTGCTCCAACCTGCTGTAAAATGCTTGATTTCGAGAGTGAGCGAAACTAATGAAAACATTGTTGGGGGTAAAACCTAAAGGGAAAGGCCTAGCACCAAATTGCATTGGCCATCTGATCTAACTTCTGGAGGCAGTCAAAATGAGTACTTGAATTCTTCCCTACCTTATTACTGTGCTGAGATACAGGCTGCTCCAACCTGCTGTAAAATGCTTGATTTCGAGAGTGAGCGAAACTAATGAAAACATTGTTGGGGTAAAACCTAAAGGGAAAGACCTAGCACCAAATCCAATTTGCTTTCTGATCTAACTTCTGGAGGCAGTCAAAATGATCCTTAGAATTCTTCCCTACCTTATTCCTGTGCTGAGATACAGGCTGCTCCAACCTGCTGTAAAATGCTTGATTTCGAGAGTGAGCGAAACTAATGAAAACATTGTTGGGGTAAAACCTAAAGGGAAAGACCTAGCACCAAATCCAATTTGCCATCTGATCTAACTTCTGGAGGCAGTCAAAATGATCCTTAGAATTCTTCCCTACCTTATTCCTGTGCTGAGATACAGGCTGCTCCAACCATGCTGTAAAATGCTTGATTTCGAGAGTGAGCGAAAACTAATGAAAACATTGTTGGGGTAAAAACCTAAAGGGAAAGGGCCTAGCACCAAATTGCATTGGCCATCTGATCTAACTTCTGGAGGCAGTCAAAATGAGTATTTGAATTCTTCCCTACCTTATTCCTGTGCTGAGATACAGGCTGCTCCAACCTGCTGTAAAATGCTTGATTTCGAGAGTGAGCGAAACTAATGAAAACATTGTTGGGGTAAAACCTAAAGGGAAAGACCTAGCACCAAATCCAATTTGCCATCTGATCTAACTTCTGGAGGCAGTCAAAATGAGCCTTAGAATTCTTCCCTACCTTATTCCTGTGCTGAGATACGGGCTGCTCCAACCTGCTGTAAAATGCTTGATTTCGAGAGTGAGCGAAACTAATGAAAACATTGTTGGGGTAAAACCTAAAGGGAAAGGCCTAGCACCAAATTGCATTGGCCATCTGATCTAACTTCTGGAGGCAGTCAAAATGAGTATTTGAATTCTTCCCTACCTTATTCCTGTGCTGAGATACAGGCTGCTCCAACCTGCTGTAAAATGCTTGATTTCGAGAGTGAGCGAAACTAATGAAAACATTGTTGGGGTAAAACCTAAAGGGAAAGACCTAGCACCAAATCCAATTTGCCATCTGATCTAACTTCTGGAGGCAGTCAAAATGATCCTTAGAATTCTTCCCTACCTTATTCCTGTGCTGAGATACAGGCTGCTCCAACCTGCTGTAAAATGCTTGATTTCGAGAGTGAGCGAAACTAATGAAAACATTGTTGGGGTAAAACCTAAAGGGAAAGGCCTAGCACCAAATTGCATTGGCCATCTGATCTAACTCCTGGAGGCAGTCAAAATGAGTATTAGAATTCTTCCCTACCTTATTCCTGTGCTGAGATACAGGCTGCTCCAACCTGCTGTAAAATGCTTGATTTCGAGAGTGAGCGAAACTAATGAAAACATTGTTGGGGTAAAACCTAAAGGGAAAGACCTAGCACCAAATTGCATTTGCCATCTGATCTAACTTCTGGAGGCAGTCAAAATGAGTATTTGAATTCTTCCCTACCTTATTCCTGTGCTGAGATACAGGCTGCTCCAACCTGCTGTAAAATGCTTGATTTCGAGAGTGAGCGAAACTAATGAAAACATTGTTGGGGTAAAACCTAAAGGGAAAGGCCTAGCACCAAATTGCATTGGCCATCTGATCTAACTTCTGGAGGCAGTCAAAATGATCCTTAGAATTCTTCCCTACCTTATTCCTTTGCTGAGATACAGGCTGCTCCAACCTGCTGTAAAATGCTTGATTTCGAGAGTGAGCGAAACTAATGAAAACATTGTTGGGGTAAAACCTAAAGGGAAAGACCTAGCACCAAATCCAATTTGCCATCTGATCTAACTTCTGGAGGCAGTCAAAATGATCCTTAGAATTCTTTCCTACCTTATTCCTGTGCTGAGATACAGGCTGCTCCAACCTGCTGTAAAATGCTTGATTTCGAGAGTGAGCGAAACTAATGAAAACATTGTTGGGGTAAAACCTAAAGGGAAAGACCTAGCACCAAATTCCATTGGCCATCTGATCTAACTTCTGGAGGCAGTCAAAATGAGTATTTGAATTCTTCCCTACCTTATTACTGTGCTGAGATACAGGCTGCTCCAACCTGCTGTAAAATGCTTGATTTCGAGAGTGAGCGAAACTAATGAAAACATTGTTGGGGTAAAACCTAAAGGGAAAGGCCTAGCACCAAATTGCATTGGCCATCTGATCTAACTTCTGGAGGCAGTCAAAATGAGTATTTGAATTCTTCCCTACCTTATTCCTGTGCTGAGATACAGGCTGCTCCAACCTGCTGTAAAATGCTTGATTTCGAGAGTGAGCGAAACTAATGAAAACATTGTTGGGGTAAAACCTAAAGGGAAAGGCCTAGCACCAAATTGCATTGGCCATCTGATCTAACTTCTGGAGGCAGTCAAAATGATCCTTAGAATTCTTCCCTACCTTATTCCTGTGCTGAGATACAGGCTGCTCCAACCTGCTGTAAAATGCTTGATTTCGAGAGTGAGCGAAACTAATGAAAACATTTGTGGGTAAAACCTAAAGGGAAAGGCCTAGCACCAAATTGCATTGGCCGTCTGATCTAACTTCTGGAGGCAGTCAAAATGAGTATTTGAATTCTTCCCTACCTTATTACTGTGCTGAGATACAGGCTGCTCCAACCTGCCGTAAAATGCTTGATATCGAGAGTGAGCGAAACTAATGAAAACATTGTTGGGGTAAAACCTAAAGGGAAAGGCCTAGCACCAAATTGCATTGGCCATCTGATCTAACTTCTGGAGGCAGTCAAAATGAGTATTTGAATTCTTCCCTACCTTATTCCTGTGCTGAGATACAGGCTGCTCCAACCTGCTGTAAAATGCTTGATTTCGAGAGTGAGCGAAACTAATGAAAACATTGTTGGGGTAAAACCTAAAGGGAAAGACCTAGCACCAAATCCAATTTGCCATCTGATCTAACTTCTGGAGGCAGTCAAAATGATCCTTAGAATTCTTCCCTACCTTATTCCTGTGCTGAGATACAGGCTGCTCCAACCTGCTGTAAAATGCTTGATTTCGAGAGTGAGCGAAACTAATGAAAACATTGTTGGGGTAAAACCTAAAGGGAAAGACCTAGCACCAAATCCAATTTGCCATCTGATCTAACTTCTGGAGGCAGTCAAAATGATCCTTAGAATTCTTCCCTACCTTATTCCTGTGCTGAGATACAGGCTGCTCCAACCTGCTGTAAAATGCTTGATTTCGAGAGTGAGCGAAACTAATGAAAACATTGTTGGGGTAAAACCTAAAGGGAAAGGCCTAGCACCAAATTGCATTGGCCATCTGATCTAACTTCTGGAGGCAGTCAAAATGAGTATTTGAATTCTTCCCTACCTTATTACTGTGCTGAGACACAGGCTGCTCCAACCTGCTGTAAAATGCTTGATTTCGAGAGTGAGCGAAACTAATGAAAACATTGTTGGGGTAAAACCTAAAGGGAAAGGCCTAGCACCAAATTGCATTGGCCATCTGATCTAACTTCTGGAGGCAGTCAAAATGAGTATTTGAATTCTTCCCTACCTTATTCCTGTGCTGAGATACAGGCTGCTCCAACCTGCTGTAAAATGCTTGATTTCGAGAGTGAGCGAAACTAATGAAAACATTGTTGGGGTAAAACCTAAAGGGAAAGGCCTAGCACCAAATTGCATTTGCCATCTGATCTAACTTCTGGAGGCAGTCAAAATGATCCTTAGAATTCTTCCCTACCTTATTCCTTTGCTGAGATACAGGCTGCTCCAACCTGCTGTAAAATGCTTGATTTCGAGAGTGAGCGAAACTAATGAAAACATTGTTGGGGTAAAACCTAAAGGGAAAGACCTAGCACCAAATCCAATTTGCCATCTGATCTAACTTCTGGAGGCAGTCAAAATGATCCTTAGAATTCTTCCCTACCTTATTCCTGTGCTGAGATACAGGCTGCTCCAACCTGCTGTAAAATGCTTGATTTCGAGAGTGAGCGAAACTAATGAAAACATTGTTGGGGTAAAACCTAAAGGGAAAGACCTAGCACCAAATTCCATTGGCCATCTGATCTAACTTCTGGAGGCAGTCAAAATGAGTATTTGAATTCTTCCCTACCTTATTCCTGTGCTGAGATACAGGCTGCTCCAACCTGCTGTAAAATGCTTGATTTCGAGAGTGAGCGAAACTAATGAAAACATTGTTGGGGTAAAACCTAAAGGGAAAGGCCTAGCACCAAATTGCATTGGCCATCTGATCTAACTTCTGGAGGCAGTCAAAATGAGTATTTGAATTCTTCCCTACCTTATTCCTGTGCTGAGATACAGGCTGCTCCAACCTGCTGTAAAATGCTTGATTTCGAGAGTGAGCGAAACTAATGAAAACATTGTTGGGGTAAAACCTAAAGGGAAAGGCCTAGCACCAAATTGCATTGGCCATCTGATCTAACTTCTGGAGGCAGTCAAAATGAGCCTTAGAATTCTTCCCTACCTTATTCCTGTGCTGAGATACAGGCTGGTCCAACCTGCTGTAAAATGCTTGATTTCGAGAGTGAGCGAAACTAATGAAAACATTGTTGGGGTAAAACCTAAAGGGAAAGGCCTAGCACGAAATTGCATTGGCCATCTGATCTAACTTCTGGAGGCAGTCAAAATGATCCTTAGAATTCTTCCCTACCTTATTCCTGTGCTGAGATACAGGCTGCTCCAACCTGCTGTAAAATGCTTGATTTCGAGAGTGAGCGAAACTAATGAAAACATTGTTGGGGTAAAACCTAAAGGGAAAGACCTAGCACCAAATCCAATTTGCCATCTGATCTAACTTCTGGAGGCAGTCAAAATGATCCTTAGAATTCTTCCCTACCTTATTCCTGTGCTGAGATACAGGCTGCTCCAACCTGCTGTAAAATGCTTGATTTCGAGAGTGAGCGAAACTAATGAAAACATTGTTGGGGTAAAACCTAAAGGGAAAGACCTAGCACCAAATCCAATTTGCCATCTGATCTAACTTCTGGAGGCAGTCAAAATGATCCTTAGAATTCTTCCCTACCTTATTCCTGTGCTGAGATACAGGCTGCTCCAACCTGCTGTAAAATGCTTGATTTCGAGAGTGAGCGAAACTAATGAAAACATTGTTGGGGTAAAACCTAAAGGGAAAGGCCTAGCACCAAATTCCATTGGCCATCTGATCTAACTTCTGGAGGCAGTCAAAATGAGTATTTGAATTCTTCCCTACCTTATTACTGTGCTGAGACACAGGCTGCTCCAACCTGCTGTAAAATGCTTGATTTCGAGAGTGAGCGAAACTAATGAAAACATTGTTGGGGTAAAACCTAAAGGGAAAGGCCTAGCACCAAATTGCATTGGCCATCTGATCTAACTTCTGGAGGCAGTCAAAATGAGTATTTGAATTCTTCCCTACCTTATTCCTGTGCTGAGATACAGGCTGCTCCAACCTGCTGTAAAATGCTTGATTTCGAGAGTGAGCGAAACTAATGAAAACATTGTTGGGGTAAAACCTAAAGGGAAAGGCCTAGCACCAAATTGCATTGGCCATCTGATCTAACTTCTGGAGGCAGTCAAAATGATCCTTAGAATTCTTCCCTACCTTATTCCTGTGCTGAGATACAGGCTGCTCCAACCTGCTGTAAAATGCTTGATTTCGAGAGTGAGCGAAACTAATGAAAACTTTGTTGGGGTAAAACCTAAAGGGAAAGGCCTAGCACCAAATTGCATTGGCCATCTGATCTAACTTCTGGAGGCAGTCAAAATGATCCTTAGAATTCTTCCCTACCTTATTCCTGTGCTGAGATACAGGCTGCTCCAACCTGCTGTAAAATGCTTGATTTCGAGAGTGAGCGAAACTAATGAAAACATTTGTGGGTAAAACCTAAAGGGAAAGGCCTAGCACCAAATTGCATTGGCCGTCTGATCTAACTTCTGGAGGCAGTCAAAATGAGTATTTGAATTCTTCCCTACCTTATTACTGTGCTGAGATACAGGCTGCTCCAACCTGCCGTAAAATGCTTGATTTCGAGAGTGAGCGAAACTAATGAAAACATTGTTGGGGTAAAACCTAAAGGGAAAGGCCTAGCACCAAATTGCATTGGCCATCTGATCTAACTTCTGGAGGCAGTCAAACTGAGTATTTGAATTCTTCCCTACCTTATTCCTGTGCTGAGATACAGGCTGCTCCAACCTGCTGTAAAATGCTTGATTTCGAGAGTGAGCGAAACAAATGAAAACATTGTTGGGGTAAAACCTAAAGGGAAAGACCTAGCACCAAATCCAATTTGCCATCTGATCTAACTTCTGGAGGCAGTCAAAATGATCCTTAGAATTCTTCCCTACCTTATTCCTGTGCTGAGATACAGGCTGCTCCAACCTGCTGTAAAATGCTTGATTTCGAGAGTGAGCGAAACTAATGAAAACATTGTTGGGGTAAAACCTAAAGGGAAAGACCTAGCACCAAATCCAATTTGCCATCTGATCTAACTTCTGGAGGCAGTCAAAATGATCCTTAGAATTCTTCCCTACCTTATTCCTGTGCTGAGATACAGGCTGCTCCAACCTGCTGTAAAATGCTTGATTTCGAGAGTGAGCGAAACTAATGAAAACATTGTTGGGGTAAAACCTAAAGGGAAAGACCTAGCACCAAATCCAATTTGCCATCTGATCTAACTTCTGGAGGCAGTCAAAATGATCCTGAGAATTCTTCCCTACCTTATTCCTGTGCTGAGATACAGGCTGCTCCAACCTGCTGTAAAATGCTTGATTTCGAGAGTGAGCGAAACTAATGAAAACATTGTTGGGGTAAAACCTAAAGGGAAAGACCTAGCACCAAATTGCATTGGCCATCTGATCTAACTTCTGGAGGCAGTCAAAATGAGTATTTGAATTCTTCCCTACCTTATTACTGTGCTGAGACACAGGCTGCTCCAACCTGCTGTAAAATGCTTGATTTCGAGAGTGAGCGAAACTAATGAAAACATTGTTGGGGTAAAACCTAAAGGGAAAGGCCTAGCACCAAATTGCATTGGCCATCTGATCTAACTTCTGGAGGCAGTCAAAATGAGTATTTGAATTCTTCCCTACCTTATTCCTGTGCTGAGATACAGGCTGCTCCAACCTGCTGTAAAATGCTTGATTTCGAGAGTGAGCGAAACTAATGAAAACATTGTTGGGGTAAAACCTAAAGGGAAAGACCTAGCACCAAATCCAATTTGCCATCTGATCTAACTTCTGGAGGCAGTCAAAATGATCCTTAGAATTCTTCCCTACCTTATTCCTGTGCTGAGATACAGGCTGCTCCAACCTGCTGTAAAATGCTTGATTTCGAGAGTGAGCGAAACTAATGAAAACATTGTTGGGGTAAAACCTAAAGGGAAAGACCTAGCACCAAATCCAATTTGCCATCTGATCTAACTTCTGGAGGCAGTCAAAATGATCCTTAGAATTCTTCCCTACCTTATTCCTGTGCTGAGATACAGGCTGCTCCAACCTGCTGTAAAATGCTTGATTTCGAGAGTGAGCGAAACTAATGAAAACATTGTTGGGGTAAAACCTAAAGGGAAAGACCTAGCACCAAATCCAATTTGCCATCTGATCTAACTTCTGGAGGCAGTCAAAATGATCCTTAGAATTCTTCCCTACCTTATTCCTGTGCTGAGATACAGGCTGCTCCAACCTGCTGTAAAATGCTTGATTTCGAGAGTGAGCGAAACTAATGAAAACATTGTTGGGGTAAAACCTAAAGGGAAAGGCCTAGCACCAAATTGCATTGGCCATCTGATCTAACTTCTGGAGGCAGTCAAAATGAGTATTTGAATTCTTCCCTACCTTATTACTGTGCTGAGACACAGGCTGCTCCAACCTGCTGTAAAATGCTTGATTTCGAGAGTGAGCGAAACTAATGAAAACATTGTTGGGGTAAAACCTAAAGGGAAAGGCCTAGCACCAAATTGCATTGGCCATCTGATCTAACTTCTGGAGGCAGTCAAAATGAGTATTTGAATTCTTCCCTACCTTATTCCTGTGCTGAGATACAGGCTGCTCCAACCTGCTGTAAAATGCTTGATTTCGAGAGTGAGCGAAACTAATGAAAACATTGTTGGGGTAAAACCTAAAGGGAAAGGCCTAGCACCAAATTGCATTGGCCATCTGATCTAACTTCTGGAGGCAGTCAAAATGATCCTTAGAATTCTTCCCTACCTTATTCCTGTGCTGAGATACAGGCTGCTCCAACCTGCTGTAAAATGCTTGATTTCGAGAGTGAGCGAAACTAATGAAAACTTTGTTGGGGTAAAACCTAAAGGGAAAGG
Organism: Melanerpes formicivorus; assembly: GCF_026170545.1. Classification (NCBI taxonomy): domain Eukaryota; kingdom Metazoa; phylum Chordata; class Aves; order Piciformes; family Picidae; genus Melanerpes; species Melanerpes formicivorus. Next base: position 91,146 of record NW_027142981.1, on the reverse strand, counting down.
CCTAGCACCAAATTGCATTGGCCATCTGATCTAACTTCTGGAGGCAGTTAAAATGATCCTTAGAATTCTTCCCTACCTTATTCCTGTGCTGAGATACAGGCTGCTCCAACCTGCTGTAAAATGCTTGATTTCGAGAGTGAGCGAAACTAATGAAAACATTTGTGGGTAAAACCTAAAGGGAAAGGCCTAGCACCAAATTGCATTGGCCGTCTGATCTAACTTCTGGAGGCAGTCAAAATGAGTATTTGAATTCTTCCCTACCTTATTACTGTGCTGAGATACAGGCTGCTCCAACCTGCCGTAAAATGCTTGATTTCGAGAGTGAGCGAAACTAATGAAAACATTGTTGGGGTAAAACCTAAAGGGAAAGGCCTAGCACCAAATTGCATTGGCCATCTGATCTAACTTCTGGAGGCAGTCAAACTGAGTATTTGAATTCTTCCCTACCTTATTCCTGTGCTGAGATACAGGCTGCTCCAACCTGCTGTAAAATGCTTGATTTCGAGAGTGAGCGAAACAAATGAAAACATTGTTGGGGTAAAACCTAAAGGGAAAGACCTAGCACCAAATCCAATTTGCCATCTGATCTAACTTCTGGAGGCAGTCAAAATGATCCTTAGAATTCTTCCCTACCTTATTCCTGTGCTGAGATACAGGCTGCTCCAACCTGCTGTAAAATGCTTGATTTCGAGAGTGAGCGAAACTAATGAAAACATTGTTGGGGTAAAACCTAAAGGGAAAGACCTAGCACCAAATCCAATTTGCCATCTGATCTAACTTCTGGAGGCAGTCAAAATGATCCTTAGAATTCTTCCCTACCTTATTCCTGTGCTGAGATACAGGCTGCTCCAACCTGCTGTAAAATGCTTGATTTCGAGAGTGAGCGAAACTAATGAAAACATTGTTGGGGTAAAACCTAAAGGGAAAGACCTAGCACCAAATCCAATTTGCCATCTGATCTAACTTCTGGAGGCAGTCAAAATGATCCTGAGAATTCTTCCCTACCTTATTCCTGTGCTGAGATACAGGCTGCTCCAACCTGCTGTAAAATGCTTGATTTCGAGAGTGAGCGAAACTAATGAAAACATTGTTGGGGTAAAACCTAAAGGGAAAGACCTAGCACCAAATTGCATTGGCCATCTGATCTAACTTCTGGAGGCAGTCAAAATGAGTATTTGAATTCTTCCCTACCTTATTACTGTGCTGAGACACAGGCTGCTCCAACCTGCTGTAAAATGCTTGATTTCGAGAGTGAGCGAAACTAATGAAAACATTGTTGGGGTAAAACCTAAAGGGAAAGGCCTAGCACCAAATTGCATTGGCCATCTGATCTAACTTCTGGAGGCAGTCAAAATGAGTATTTGAATTCTTCCCTACCTTATTACTGTGCTGAGATACAGGCTGCTCCAACCTGCTGTAAAATGCTTGATTTCGAGAGTGAGCGAAACTAATGAAAACATTGTTGGGGTAAAACCTAAAGGGAAAGGCCTAGCACCAAATTGCATTGGCCATCTGATCTAACTTCTGGAGGCAGTCAAAATGAGTATTTGAATTCTTCCCTACCTTATTCCTGTGCTGAGATACAGGCTGCTCCAACCTGCTGTAAAATGCTTGATTTCGAGAGTGAGCGAAACTAATGAAAACATTGTTGGGGTAAAACCTAAAGGGAAAGACCTAGCACCAAATTCCATTGGCATCTGATCTAACTTCTGGAGGCAGTCAAAATGATCCTTAGAATTCTTCCCTACCTTATTCCTGTGCTGAGATACAGGCTGCTCCAACCTGCTGTAAAATGCTTGATTTCGAGAGTGAGCGAAACTAATGAAAACATTGTTGGGGTAAAACCTAAAGGGAAAGACCTAGCACCAAATCCAATTTGCCACCTGATCTAACTTCTGGAGGCAGTCAAAATGATCCTTAGAATTCTTCCCTACCTTATTCCTGTGCTGAGATACAGGCTGCTCCAACCTGCTGTAAAATGCTTGATTTCGAGAGTGAGCGAAACTAATGAAAACATTGTTGGGGTAAAACCTAAAGGGAAAGACCTAGCACCAAATCCAATTTGCCATCTGATCTAACTTCTGGAGGCAGTCAAAATGATCCTTAGAATTCTTCCCTACCTTATTCCTGTGCTGAGATACAGGCTGCTCCAACCTGCTGTAAAATGCTTGATTTCGAGAGTGAGCGAAACTAATGAAAACATTGTTGGGGTAAAACCTAAAGGGAAAGACCTAGCACCAAATCCAATTTGCCATCTGATCTAACTTCTGGAGGCAGTCAAAATGATCCTTAGAATTCTTCCCTACCTTATTCCTGTGCTGAGATACAGGCTGCTCCAACCTGCTGTAAAATGCTTGATTTCGAGAGTGAGCGAAACTAATGAAAACATTGTTGGGGTAAAACCTAAAGGGAAAGGCCTAGCACCAAATTGCATTGGCCATCTGATCTAACTTCTGGAGGCAGTCAAAATGAGTATTTGAATTCTTCCCTACCTTATTCTTGTGCTGAGATACAGGCTGCTCCAACCTGCTGTAAAATGCTTGCTTTCGAGAGTGAGCGAAACTAATGAAAACATTGTTGGGGTAAAACCTAAAGGGAAAGACCTAGCACCAAATCCAATTTGCCATCTGATCTAACTTCTGGAGGCAGTCAAAATGATCCTTAGAATTCTTCCCTACCTTATTCCTGTGCTGAGATACAGGCTGCTCCAACCTGCTGTAAAATGCTTGATTTCGAGAGTGAGCGAAACTAATGAAAACATTGTTGGGGTAAAACCTAAAGGGAAAGGCCTAGCACCAAATTGCATTGGCCATCTGATCTAACTTCTGGAGGCAGTCAAAATGATCCTTAGAATTCTTCCCTACCTTATTCCTGTGCTGAGATACAGGCTGCTCGAACATGCTGTAAAATGCTTGATTTCGAGAGTGAGCGAAACTAATGAAAACATTGTTGGGGTAAAACCTAAAGGGAAAGGCCTAGCACCAAATTGCATTGGCCATCTGATCTAACTTCTGGAGGCAGTCAAAATGATCCTTAGAATTCTTCCCTACCTTATTCCTGTGCTGAGATACAGGCTGCTCCAACCTGCTGTAAAATGCTTGATTTCGAGAGTGAGCGAAACTAATGAAAACATTGTTGGGGTAAAACCTAAAGGGAAAGACCTAGCACCAAATCCAATTTGCCATCTGATCTAACTTCTGGAAGCAGTCAAAATGATCCTTAGAATTCTTCCCTACCTTATTCCTGTGCTGAGATACAGGCTGCTCCAACCTGCTGTAAAATGCTTGATTTCGAGAGTGAGCGAAACTAATGAAAACATTGTTGGGGTAAAACCTAAAGGGAAAGACCTAGCACCAAATCCAATTTGCCATCTGATCTAACTTCTGGAGGCAGTCAAAATGATCCTGAGAATTCTTCCCTACCTTATTCCTGTGCTGAGATACAGGCTGCTCCAACCTGCTGTAAAATGCTTGATTTCGAGAGTGAGCGAAACTAATGAAAACATTGTTGGGGTAAAACCTAAAGGGAAAGGCCTAGCACCAAATTGCATTGGCCATCTGATCTAACTTCTGGAGGCAGTCAAAATGAGTATTTGAATTCTTCCCTACCTTATTCCTGTGCTGAGATACAGGCTGCTCCAACCTGCTGTAAAATGCTTGATTTCGAGAGTGAGCGAAACTAATGAAAACATTGTTGGGGTAAAACCTAAAGGGAAAGGCCTAGCACCAAATTGCATTGGCCATCTGATCTAACTTCTGGAGGCAGTCAAAATGATCCTTAGAATTCTTCCCTACCTTATTCCTGTGCTGAGATACAGGCTGCTCCAACCTGCTGTAAAATGCTTGATTTCGAGAGTGAGCGAAACTAATGAAAACATTGTTGGGGTAAAACCTAAAGGGAAAGGCCTAGCACCAAATTGCATTGGCCATCTGATCTAACTTCTGGAGGCAGTCAAAATGAGTATTTGAATTCTTCCCTACCTTATTCCTGTGCTGAGATACAGGCTGCTCCAACCTGCTGTAAAATGCTTGATTTCGAGAGTGATCGAAACTAATGAAAACATTGTTGGGGTAAAACCTAAAGGGAAAGACCTAGCACCAAATCCAATTTGCCATCTGATCTAACTTCTGGAGGCAGTCAAAATGATCCTTAGAATTCTTCCCTACCTTATTCCTGTGCTGAGATACAGGCTGCTCCAACCTGCTGTAAAATGCTTGATTTCGAGAGTGAGCGAAACTAATGAAAACATTGTTGGGGTAAAACCTAAAGGGAAAGGCCTAGCACCAAATTGCATTGGCCATCTGATCTAACTTCTGGAGGCAGTCAAAATGAGTATTAGAATTCTTCCCTACCTTATTCCTGTGCTGAGATACAGGCTGCTCCAACCTGCTGTAAAATGCTTGATTTCGAGAGTGAGCGAAACTAATGAAAACATTGTTGGGGTAAAACCTAAAGGGAAAGACCTAGCACCAAATCCAATTTGCCATCTGATCTAACTTCTGGAGGCAGTCAAAATGAGTATTTGAATTCTTCCCTACCTTATTCCTGTGCTGAGATACAGGCTGCTCCAACCTGCTGTAAAATGCTTGATTTCGAGAGTGAGCGAAACTAATGAAAACATTGTTGGGGTAAAACCTAAAGGGAAAGGCCTAGCACCAAATTGCATTGGCCATCTGATCTAACTTCTGGAGGCAGTCAAAATGAGTATTTGAATTCTTCCCTACCTTATTCCTGTGCTGAGATACAGGCTGCTCCAACCTGCTGTAAAATGCTTGATTTCGAGAGTGAGCGAAACTAATGAAAACATTGTTGGGGTAAAACCTAAAGGGAAAGGCCTAGCACCAAATTGCATTGGCCATCTGATCTAACTTCTGGAGGCAGTCAAAATGATCCTTAGAATTCTTCCCTACCTTATTCCTGTGCTGAGATACAGGCTGGTCCAACCTGCTGTAAAATGCTTGATTTCGAGAGTGAGCGAAACTAATGAAAACATTGTTGGGGTAAAACCTAAAGGGAAAGGCCTAGCACCAAATTGCATTGGCCATCTGATCTAACTTCTGGAGGCAGTCAAAATGATCCTTAGAATTCTTCCCTACCTTATTCCTGTGCTGAGATACAGGCTGCTCCAACCTGCTGTAAAATGCTTGATTTCGAGAGTGAGCGAAACTAATGAAAACATTGTTGGGGTAAAACCTAAAGGGAAAGACCTAGCACCAAATCCAATTTGCCATCTGATCTAACTTCTGGAGGCAGTCAAAATGATCCTTAGAATTCTTCCCTACCTTATTCCTGTGCTGAGATACAGGCTGCTCCAACCTGCTGTAAAATGCTTGATTTCGAGAGTGAGCGAAACTAATGAAAACATTGTTGGGGTAAAACCTAAAGGGAAAGACCTAGCACCAAATCCAATTTGCCATCTGATCTAACTTCTGGAGGCAGTCAAAATGATCCTTAGAATTCTTCCCTACCTTATTCCTGTGCTGAGATACAGGCTGCTCCAACCTGCTGTAAAATGCTTGATTTCGAGAGTGAGCGAAACTAATGAAAACATTGTTGGGGTAAAACCTAAAGGGAAAGGCCTAGCACCAAATTGCATTGGCCATCTGATCTAACTTCTGGAGGCAGTCAAAATGATCCTTAGAATTCTTCCCTACCTTATTCCTGTGCTGAGATACAGGCTGCTCGAACATGCTGTAAAATGCTTGATTTCGAGAGTGAGCGAAACTAATGAAAACATTGTTGGGGTAAAACCTAAAGGGAAAGGCCTAGCACCAAATTGCATTGGCCATCTGATCTAACTTCTGGAGGCAGTCAAAATGATCCTTAGAATTCTTCCCTACCTTATTCCTGTGCTGAGATACAGGCTGCTCCAACCTGCTGTAAAATGCTTGATTTCGAGAGTGAACGAAACTAATGAAAACATTGTTGGGGTAAAACCTAAAGGGAAAGACCTAGCACCAAATCCAATTTGCCATCTGATCTAACTTCTGGAAGCAGTCAAAATGATCCTTAGAATTCTTCCCTACCTTATTCCTGTGCTGAGATACAGGCTGCTCCAACCTGCTGTAAAATGCTTGATTTCGAGAGTGAGCGAAACTAATGAAAACATTGTTGGGGTAAAACCTAAAGGGAAAGACCTAGCACCAAATCCAATTTGCCATCTGATCTAACTTCTGGAGGCAGTCAAAATGATCCTGAGAATTCTTCCCTACCTTATTCCTGTGCTGAGATACAGGCTGCTCCAACCTGCTGTAAAATGCTTGATTTCGAGAGTGAGCGAAACTAATGAAAACATTGTTGGGGTAAAACCTAAAGGGAAAGGCCTAGCACCAAATTGCATTGGCCATCTGATCTAACTTCTGGAGGCAGTCAAAATGAGTATTTGAATTCTTCCCTACCTTATTCCTGTGCTGAGATACAGGCTGCTCCAACCTGCTGTAAAATGCTTGATTTCGAGAGTGAGCGAAACTAATGAAAACATTGTTGGGGTAAAACCTAAAGGGAAAGGCCTAGCACCAAATTGCATTGGCCATCTGATCTAACTTCTGGAGGCAGTCAAAATGATCCTTAGAATTCTTCCCTACCTTATTCCTGTGCTGAGATACAGGCTGCTCCAACCTGCTGTAAAATGCTTGATTTCGAGAGTGAGCGAAACTAATGAAAACATTGTTGGGGTAAAACCTAAAGGGAAAGGCCTAGCACCAAATTGCATTGGCCATCTGATCTAACTTCTGGAGGCAGTCAAAATGAGTATTTGAATTCTTCCCTACCTTATTCCTGTGCTGAGATACAGGCTGCTCCAACCTGCTGTAAAATGCTTGATTTCGAGAGTGATCGAAACTAATGAAAACATTGTTGGGGTAAAACCTAAAGGGAAAGACCTAGCACCAAATCCAATTTGCCATCTGATCTAACTTCTGGAGGCAGTCAAAATGATCCTTAGAATTCTTCCCTACCTTATTCCTGTGCTGAGATACAGGCTGCTCCAACCTGCTGTAAAATGCTTGATTTCGAGAGTGAGCGAAACTAATGAAAACATTGTTGGGGTAAAACCTAAAGGGAAAGGCCTAGCACCAAATTGCATTGGCCATCTGATCTAACTTCTGGAGGCAGTCAAAATGAGTATTAGAATTCTTCCCTACCTTATTCCTGTGCTGAGATACAGGCTGCTCCAACCTGCTGTAAAATGCTTGATTTCGAGAGTGAGCGAAACTAATGAAAACATTGTTGGGGTAAAACCTAAAGGGAAAGACCTAGCACCAAATCCAATTTGCCATCTGATCTAACTTCTGGAGGCAGTCAAAATGAGTATTTGAATTCTTCCCTACCTTATTCCTGTGCTGAGATACAGGCTGCTCCAACCTGCTGTAAAATGCTTGATTTCGAGAGTGAGCGAAACTAATGAAAACATTGTTGGGGTAAAACCTAAAGGGAAAGGCCTAGCACCAAATTGCATTGGCCATCTGATCTAACTTCTGGAGGCAGTCAAAATGAGTATTTGAATTCTTCCCTACCTTATTCCTGTGCTGAGATACAGGCTGCTCCAACCTGCTGTAAAATGCTTGATTTCGAGAGTGAGCGAAACTAATGAAAACATTGTTGGGGTAAAACCTAAAGGGAAAGGCCTAGCACCAAATTGCATTGGCCATCTGATCTAACTTCTGGAGGCAGTCAAAATGATCCTTAGAATTCTTCCCTACCTTATTCCTGTGCTGAGATACAGGCTGCTCCAACCTGCTGTAAAATGCTTGATTTCGAGAGTGAGCGAAACTAATGAAAACATTGTTGGGGTAAAACCTAAAGGGAAAGGCCTAGCACCAAATTGCATTGGCCATCTGATCTAACTTCTGGAGGCAGTCAAAATGATCCTTAGAATTCTTCCCTACCTTATTCCTGTGCTGAGATACAGGCTGCTCCAACCTGCTGTAAAATGCTTGATTTCGAGAGTGAGCGAAACTAATGAAACATTTGTGGGTAAAACCTAAAGGGAAAGGCCTAGCAGCAAATTGCATTGGCCGTCTGATCTAACTTCTGGAGGCAGTCAAAATGAGTATTTGAATTCTTCCCTACCTTATTCCTGTGCTGAGATACAGGCTGCTCCAACCTGCCGTAAAATGCTTGATTTCGAGAGTGAGCGAAACTAATGAAAACATTGTTGGGGTAAAACCTAAAGGGAAAGGCCTAGCACCAAATTGCATTGGCCATCTGATCTAACTTCTGGAGGCAGTCAAAATGAGTATTTGAATTCTTCCCTACCTTATTCCTGTGCTGAGATACAGGCTGCTCCAACCTGCTGTAAAATGCTTGATTTCGAGAGTGAGCGAAACTAATGAAAACATTGTTGGGGTAAAACCTAAAGGGAAAGACCTAGCACCAAATCCAATTTGCCATCTGATCTAACTTCTGGAGGCAGTCAAAATGATCCTTAGAATTCTTCCCTACCTTATTCCTGTGCTGAGATACAGGCTGCTCCAACCTGCTGTAAAATGCTTGATTTCGAGAGTGAGCGAAACTAATGAAAACATTGTTGGGGTAAAACCTAAAGGGAAAGACCTAGCACCAAATCCAATTTGCCATCTGATCTAACTTCTGGAGGCAGTCAAAATGATCCTTAGAATTCTTCCCTACCTTATTCCTGTGCTGAGATACAGGCTGCTCCAACCTGCTGTAAAATGCTTGATTTCGAGAGTGAGCGAAACTAATGAAAACATTGTTGGGGTAAAACCTAAAGGGAAAGACCTAGCACCAAATCCAATTTGCCATCTGATCTAACTTCTGGAGGCAGTCAAAATGATCCTGAGAATTCTTCCCTACCTTATTCCTGTGCTGAGATACAGGCTGCTCCAACCTGCTGTAAAATGCTTGATTTCGAGAGTGAGCGAAACTAATGAAAACATTGTTGGGGTAAAACCTAAAGGGAAAGACCTAGCACCAAATCCAATTTGCCATCTGATCTAACTTCTGGAGGCAGTCAAAATGATCCTTAGAATTCTTCCCTACCTTATTCCTGTGCTGAGATACAGGCTGCTCCAACCTGCTGTAAAATGCTTGATTTCGAGAGTGAGCGAAACTAATCATTAATGAGATCACAGAATCACAGCATCACCAAGGTTGGAAGAGACCTCAAAGATCATCAAGTCCAACCCGTCACCACAGACCCCATGACCAAACCATGGCACCAAGCGCCACATCCAATCCCCCCTTGAACACCTCCAGGGATGGTGACTCCACCACCTCTCTGGGCAGCACATTCCAATGACAAATGACTCTCTCAGTGAAGAACTTTCTCCTCACCTCGAGCCTAAACGTCCCTTCAGGTAGTTCTGGACAGCAGATCCTCCTCAATCTCCTCCAGGCTAAATACTCCCAGCTGTCTCAGCCGTTCCTCTGTAAGAGAAGCCTCACTTGGGGAGTTCTGATTTACCATAGACAACCTTTGGAGTCCAGTAGCACTCCCTGTTAAACTACAGCAAGAGCTGCAGGTTTATCCTTGCAACTAAAATGCCTTTTCTGTCCAACTTTGTGGTGGGTCAATACTCTGATTTACTCAAACACACATATACTCCCCCCATTATGCATAAGGTACTTGGAAACAGGGCCATACCATTGGAATGTATGATGGAGAACCAGGAGAGGTAAGTGCCCAGCCTCATCTCATCTTAGCTGCTGAGGGTGTCCTTTTGTGGCTTACCAGTTTTACACCATATCCCTTTTACAGTCCTAGTGAGTTGGGAATTCTCTGTGGGGCCATACAGTAAACTCAGTCCTGGAAGTTATCTGGCCTAAGTGATTATTTCAAAGAAATTTGGCTGTTTTTCCATACTAGGTCATTTCAGAAATGGAAGTCACATTTAGAATTATGTTTTACCTCAGCTCTGAGGTTTTATCCATGTTATTGAAGAGCTGAAATAATTAGGGGTGATGAAATCCAGAGCTTTGAGCCCACCCTTAACAACAAATCTCAGCAGAAAATCTCTGTCACAAGGCTTTTATAGTGAATAAACCTTTATTTATTTAGAATAAACCAAACCAGGTTGGAAGAGACCTTCAAGATCATCGTGTCCAACCCATCAACCAATCCAACCTACCTAAACAACTAACCCATGGCACCAAGCACCCCATCAAGTCTCCTCTTCACCGAGCGAGTCATTCGGCATTGGAACGGGTTGCCCAGGGAGGTGGCTGAGTCATCGACCCTGGAGGCGTTCAAGGGGAGATTGGACGCGGCACCTGGTGCCATGGTCTAGTCATGGGGTCTGTGTTGACAGGCTGGACTCCATGATCCCCGAGGTCCTCTCCAACCTAAGTGATACTGTGATACTGTGATACCTCCAATGACGGCGAAACACCTCCAATGACACTCAATGCTCGGGTAGTTGGCTGCTGACAGCAGAGAGCAATGGAGTCCAGACGTGAGGGTCCTGGGTGGGCAGACCTGCTACACCAGCCTGACAGAGAAGGAGAAATAAGGAGAAGGGGAAGGGCCTTCCCTGACTTTTGCTGTGGCATCCTATGGTTGAAAGGAGTTTAAAAAATCCCTTGGGACTTGTTTGTTCTGGCTGCTTGTGTTTAAGGACCATAGAGACAGAGGAGAAAGAATTCAGGTCCTTAAGCCTTAACCTGCAAATTCAAAAGCATTTTGTGCTGAAAAACAAAGGCAATCTGGCTCTGGCCAAGCCTTGTTGCCTTTTCACCAGCTAGTTGTAGAGAAAGTTCACTGGGAAGAATAATGCTGATCTAACTGTACACCAGAGTAGCTGCTGATAGTGGTGGGTATGCACACAGACAAAGGCATATTTCTAGTTTCTATTCTACTCTTGTCCTCTTGCTTTTAGAGCTAACATACTCAAGCAGACCTCAAGGCACAGAGGGAATTAGATATGCAAATTTATTTGATTAACTGTGCCTAATACTGCAGGCATAAGGATGTTCTGAAAGACAGTAACATAATTATATGCAAACATATTGCTATTTGACATTTCCTTCCTCTCTCAGCAAATTATCTCAGCATTTTATTGTTATCAATCTGTTATTTAGCAGAACCTGCCTTACAGCCAGAAGCTCAAACATAATTGCATAATTTTAGGGGCTATACTGATAGAATCATAGAAAGGTTTTGGTTGGAAAAGGTCTTTAAGATAAGAGTCCAACCATCATACAACTCTATCAAGTCCAGTGCTAGTCCATGTCCCTTAGCACCACATCATTCCATCATTTAAACACCTCCAGGGATGGGGATTCAACTGCCTCCCTGGGGGCGGCTCTTCCAGTGTTTGAGAACTCTTTCAGTGAAGAAGTTTCTTCTAATCTTCAGCCTAAGCCTCCTCTGGTGCAACTTGAGGTAGTTTCCACTTGTCATAGTTTCATAGTTTCATAGTTTCATTCAGGGTTGGAAGGGACCACAAGGATCATCTAGTTCCAAGCCCCCTGCCATGGGCAGGGACACCCCACACTAGATCAGGCTGGACAGAGCCTCATCCAGCCTGCTCTTAAATGAAAACATTGTTGGGGTAAAACCTAAAGGGAAAGACCTAGCACCAAATCCAATTTGCCATCTGATCTAACTTCTGGAGGCAGTCAAAATGAGCCTTAGAATTCTTCCCTACCTTATTCCTGTGCTGAGATACAGGCTGCTCCAACCTGCTGTAAAATGCTTGATTTCGAGAGTGAGCGAAACTAATGAAAACATTGTTGGGGTAAAACCTAAAGGGAAAGACCTAGCACCAAATCCAATTTGCCATCTGATCTAACTTCTGGAGGCAGTCAAAATGATCCTTAGAATTCTTCCCTACCTTATTCCTGTGCTGAGATACAGGCTGCTCCAACCTGCTGTAAAATGCTTGATTTCGAGAGTGAGCGAAACTAATGAAAACATTGTTGGGGTAAAACCTAAAGGGAAAGACCTAGCACCAAATTCCATTGGCCATCTGATCTAACTTCTGGAGGCAGTCAAAATGAGTATTTGAATTCTTCCCTACCTTATTCCTGTGCTGAGATACAGGCTGCTCCAACCTGCTGTAAAATGCTTGATTTCGAGAGTGAGCGAAACTAATGAAAACATTGTTGGGGTAAAACCTAAAGGGAAAGGCCTCGCACCAAATCCAATTTGCCATCTGATCTAACTTCTGGAGGCAGTCAAAATGAGTATTTGAATTCTTCCCTACCTTATTCCTGTGCTGAGATACAGGCTGCTCCAACCTGCTGTAAAACGCTTGATTTCGAGAGTGAGCGAAACTAATGAAAACATTGTTGGGGTAAAACCTAAAGGGAAAGACCTAGCACCAAATTGCATTGGCCATCTGATCTAACTTCTGGAGGCAGTCAAAATGATCCTTAGAATTCTTCCCTACCTTATTCCTGTGCTGAGATACAGGCTGCTCCAACCTGCTGTAAAATGCTTGATTTCGAGAGTGAGCGAAACTAATGAAAACATTGTTGGGGTAAAACCTAAAGGGAAAGGCCTAGCACCAAATTGCATTGGCCATCTGATCTAACTTCTGGAGGCAGTCAAAATGATCCTTAGAATTCTTCCCTACCTTATTACTGTGCTGAGATACAGGCTGCTCCAACCTGCCGTAAAATGCTTGATTTTGAGAGTGAGCGAAACTAATGAAAACATTGTTGGGGTAAAACCTAAAGGGAAAGACCTAGCACCAAATCCAATTTGCCATCTGATCTAACTTCTGGAGGCAGTCAAAATGATCCTTAGAATTCTTCCCTACCTTATTCCTGTGCTGAGATACAGGCTGCTCCAACCTGCTGTAAAATGCTTGATTTCGAGAGTGAGCGAAACTAATGAAAACATTGTTGGGGTAAAACCTAAAGGGAAAGACCTAGCACCAAATCCAATTTGCCATCTGATCTAACTTCTGGAGGCAGTCAAAATGATCCTGAGAATTCTTCCCTACCTTATTCCTGTGCTGAGATACAGGCTGCTCCAACCTGCTGTAAAATGCTTGATTTCGAGAGTGAGCGAAACTAATGAAAACATTGTTGGGGTAAAACCTAAAGGGAAAGACCTAGCACCAAATCCAATTGGCCATCTGATCTAACTTCTGGAGGCAGTCAAAATGATCCTTAGAATTCTTCCCTACCTTATTCCTGTGCTGAGATACAGGCTGCTCCAACCTGCTGTAAAATGCTTGATTTCGAGAGTGAGCGAAACTAATGAAAACATTGTTGGGGTAAAACCTAAAGGGAAAGACCTAGCACCAAATCCAATTTGCCATCTGATCTAACTTCTGGAGGCAGTCAAAATGATCCTTAGAATTCTTCCCTACCTTATTCCTGTGCTGAGATACAGGCTGCTCCAACCTGCTGTAAAATGCTTGATTTCGAGAGTGAGCGAAACTAATGAAAACATTGTTGGGGTAAAACCTAAAGGGAAAGACCTAGCACCAAATTGCATTGGCCATCTGATCTAACTTCTGGAGGCAGTCAAAATGATCCTTAGAATTCTTCCCTACCTTATTCCTGTGCTGAGATACAGGCTGCTCCAACCTGCTGTAAAATGCTTGATTTCGAGAGTGAGCGAAACTAATGAAAACATTGTTGGGGTAAAACCTAAAGGGAAAGACCTAGCACCAAATCCAATTTGCCATCTGATCTAACTTCTGGAGGCAGTCAAAATGATCCTTAGAATTCTTCCCTACCTTATTCCTGTGCTGAGATACAGGCTGCTCCAACCTGCTGTAAAATGCTTGATTTCGAGAGTGAGCGAAACTAATGAAAACATTGTTGGGGTAAAAACTAAAGGGAAAGGCCTAGCACCAAATTGCATTGGCCATCTGATCTAACTTCTGGAGGCAGTCAAAATGAGTATTTGAATTCTTCCCTACCTTATTCCTGTGCTGAGATACAGGCTGCTCCAACCTGCTGTAAAATGCTTGATTTCGAGAGTGAGCGAAACTAATGAAAACATTGTTGGGGTAAAACCTAAAGGGAAAGACCTAGCACCAAATTGCATTGGCCATCTGATCTAACTTCTGGAGGCAGTCAAAATGATCCTTAGAATTCTTCCCTACCTTATTCCTGTGCTGAGATACAGGCTGCTCCAACCTGCTGTAAAATGCTTGATTTCGAGAGTGAGCGAAACTAATGAAAACATTGTTGGGGTAAAACCTAAAGGGAAAGGCCTAGCACCAAATTGCATTGGCCATCTGATCTAACTTCTGGAGGCAGTCAAAATGAGTATTTGAATTCTTCCCTACCTTATTCCTGTGCTGAGATACAGGCTGCTCCAACCTGCCGTAAAATGCTTGATTTCGAGAGTGAGCGAAACTAATGAAAACATTGTTGGGGTAAAACCTAAAGGGAAAGGCCTAGCACCAAATTGCATTGGCCATCTGATCTAACTTCTGGAGGCAGTCAAAATGAGTATTTGAATTCTTCCCTACCTTATTCCTGTGCTGAGATACAGGCTGCCCCAACCTGCTGTAAAATGCTTGATTTCGAGAGTGAGCGAAACTAATGAAAACATTGTTGGGGTAAAACCTAAAGGGAAAGGCCTAGCACCAAATTGCTTTGGCCATCTGATCTAACTTCTGGAGGCAGTCAAAATGAGTATTTGAATTCTTCCCTACCTTATTCCTGTGCTGAGATACAGGCTGCTCCAACCTGCTGTAAAATGCTTGATTTCGAGAGTGAGCGAAACTAATGAAAACATTGTTGGGGTAAAACCTAAAGGGAAAGACCTAGCACCAAATCCAATTTGCCATCTGATCTAACTTCTGGAGGCAGTCAAAATGAGCCTTAGAATTCTTCCCTACCTTATTCCTGTGCTGAGATACAGGCTGCTCCAACCTGCTGTAAAATGCTTGATTTCGAGAGTGAGCGAAACTAATGAAAACATTGTTGGGGTAAAACCTAAAGGGAAAGGCCTAGCACCAAATTGCATTGGCCATCTGATCTAACTTCTGGAGGCAGTCAAAATGATCCTTAGAATTCTTCCCTACCTTATTCCTGTGCTGAGATACAGGCTGCTCCAACCTGCTGTAAAATGCTTGATTTCGAGAGTGAGCGAAACTAATGAAAACATTGTTGGGGTAAAACCTAAAGGGAAAGACCTAGCACCAAATCCAATTTGCCATCTGATCTAACTTCTGGAGGCAGTCAAAATGATCCTTAGAATTCTTCCCTACCTTATTCCTGTGCTGAGATACAGGCTGCTCCAACCTGCTGTAAAATGCTTGATTTCGAGAGTGAGCGAAACTAATGAAAACATTGTTGGGGTAAAACCTAAAGGGAAAGACCTAGCACCAAATTCCATTGGCCATCTGATCTAACTTCTGGAGGCAGTCAAAATGAGTATTTGAATTCTTCCCTACCTTATTCCTGTGCTGAGATACAGGCTGCTCCAACCTGCTGTAAAATGCTTGATTTCGAGAGTGAGCGAAACTAATGAAAACATTGTTGGGGTAAAACCTAAAGGGAAAGACCTAGCACCAAATCCAATTTGCCATCTGATCTAACTTCTGGAGGCAGTCAAAATGATCCTTAGAATTCTTCCCTACCTTATTCCTGTGCTGAGATACAGGCTGCTCCAACCTGCTGTAAAATGCTTGATTTCGAGAGTGAGCGAAACTAATGAAAACATTGTTGGGGTAAAACCTAAAGGGAAAGGCCTAGCACCAAATTGCATTGGCCATCTGATCTAACTTCTGGAGGCAGTCAAAATGAGTATTTGAATTCTTCCCTACCTTATTCCTGTGCTGAGATACAGGCTGCTCCAACCTGCTGTAAAATGCTTGATTTCGAGAGTGAGCGAAACTAATGAAAACATTGTTGGGGTAAAACCTAAAGGGAAAGACCTAGCACCAAATTGCATTGGCCATCTGATCTAACTTCTGGAGGCAGTCAAAATGATCCTTAGAATTCTTCCCTACCTTATTCCTGTGCTGAGATACAGGCTGCTCCAACCTGCTGTAAAATGCTTGATTTCGAGAGTGAGCGAAACTAATGAAAACATTGTTGGGGTAAAACCTAAAGGGAAAGGCCTAGCACCAAATTGCATTGGCCATCTGATCTAACTTCTGGAGGCAGTCAAAATGAGTATTAGAATTCTTCCCTACCTTATTACTGTGCTGAGATACAGGCTGCTCCAACCTGCTGTAAAATGCTTGATTTTGAGAGTGAGCGAAACTAATGAAAACATTGTTGGGGTAAAACCTAAAGGGAAAGACCTAGCACCAAATCCAATTTGCCATCTGATCTAACTTCTGGAGGCAGTCAAAATGATCCTTAGAATTCTTCCCTACCTTATTCCTGTGCTGAGATACAGGCTGCTCCAACCTGCTGTAAAATGCTTGATTTCGAGAGTGAGCGAAACTAATGAAAACATTGTTGGGGTAAAACCTAAAGGGAAAGACCTAGCACCAAATTGCATTGGCCATCTGATCTAACTTCTGGAGGCAGTCAAAATGAGTATTTGAATTCTTCCCTACCTTATTCCTGTGCTGAGATACAGGCTGCTCCAACCTGCTGTAAAATGCTTGATTTCGAGAGTGAGCGAAACTAATGAAAACATTGTTGGGGTAAAACCTAAAGGGAAAGGCCTAGCACCAAATTCCATTGGCCATCTGATCTAACTTCTGGAGGCAGTCAAAATGATCCTTAGAATTCTTCCCTACCTTATTCCTGTGCTGAGATACAGGCTGCTCCAACCTGCTGTAAAATGCTTGATTTCGAGAGTGAGCGAAACTAATGAAAACATTGTTGGGGTAAAACCTAAAGGGAAAGGCCTAGCACCAAATTGCATTGGCCATCTGATCTAACTTCTGGAGGCAGTCAAAATGATCCTTAGAATTCTTCCCTACCTTATTCCTGTGCTGAGATACAGGCTGCTCCAACCTGCTGTAAAATGCTTGATTTCGAGAGTGAGCGAAACTAATGAAAACATTGTTGGGGTAAAACCTAAAGGGAAAGACCTAGCACCAAATTGCATTGGCCATCTGATCTAACTTCTGGAGGCAGTCAAAATGATCCTTAGAATTCTTCCCTACCTTATTCCTGTGCTGAGATACAGGTTGCTCCAACCTGCTGTAAAATGCTTGATTTCGAGAGTGAGCGAAACTAATGAAAACATTGTTGGGGTAAAACCTAAAGGGAAAGACCTAGCACCAAATCCAATTTGCCATCTGATCTAACTTCTGGAGGCAGTCAAAATGATCCTTAGAATTCTTCCCTACCTTATTCCTGTGCTGAGATACAGGCTGCTCCAACCTGCTGTAAAATGCTTGATTTCGAGAGTGAGCGAAACTAATGAAAACATTGTTGGGGTAAAACCTAAAGGGAAAGACCTAGCACCAAATCCAATTTGCCATCTGATCTAACTTCTGGAGGCAGTCAAAGTGAGTATTTGAATTCTTCCCTACCTTATTCCTGTGCTGAAATACAGGCTGCTCCAACCTGCTGTAAAATGCTTGATTTCGAGAGTGAGCGAAACTAATGAAAACATTGTTGGGGTAAAACCTAAAGGGAAAGACCTAGCACCAAATTGCATTGGCCATCTGATCTAACTTCTGGAGGCAGTCAAAATGATCCTTAGAATTCTTCCCTACCTTATTCCTGTGCTGAGATACAGGCTGCTCCAACCTGCTGTAAAATGCTTGATTTCGAGAGTGAGCGAAACTAATGAAAACATTGTTGGGGTAAAACCTAAAGGGAAAGGCCTAGCACCAAATTGCATTGGCCATCTGATCTAACTTCTGGAGGCAGTCAAAATGATCCTTAGAATTCTTCCCTACCTTATTCCTGTGCTGAGATACAGGCTGCTCCAACCTGCTGTAAAATGCTTGATTTCGAGAGTGAGCGAAACTAATGAAAACATTGTTGGGGTAAAACCTAAAGGGAAAGGCCTAGCACCAAATTGCATTGGCCATCTGATCTAACTTCTGGAGGCAGTCAAAATGATCCTTAGAATTCTTCCCTACCTTATTCCTGTGCTGAGATACAGGCTGCTCCAACCTGCTGTAAAATGCTTGATTTCGAGAGTGAGCGAAACTAATGAAAACATTGTTGGAGTAAAACCTAAAGGGAAAGGCCTAGCACCAAATTGCATTGGCCATCTGATCTAACTTCTGGAGGCAGTCAAAATGAGTATTTGAATTCTTCCCTACCTTATTCCTGTGCTGAGATACAGGCTGCTCCAACCTGCTGTAAAATGCTTGATTTCGAGAGTGAGCGAAACTAATGAAAACATTGTTGGGGTAAAACCTGAAGGGAAAGGCCTAGCACCAAATTGCATTGGCCATCTGATCTAACTTCTGGAGGCAGTCAAAATGAGTATTTGAATTCTTCCCTACCTTATTCCTGTGCTGAGATACAGGCTGCTCCAACCTGCTGTAAAATGCTTGATTTCGAGAGTGAGCGAAACTAATGAAAACATTGTTGGGGTAAAACCTAAAGGGAAAGACCTAGCACCAAATCCAATTTGCCATCTGATCTAACTTCTGGAGGCAGTCAAAATGATCCTTAGAATTCTTCCCTACCTTATTCCTGTGCTGAGATACAGGCTGCTCAAACCTGCTGTAAAATGCTTGATTTCGAGAGTGAGCGAAACTAATGAAAACATTGTTGGGGTAAAACCTAAAGGGAAAGACCTAGCACCAAATCCAATTTGCCATCTGATCTAACTTCTGGAGGCAGTCAAAATGATCCTTAGAATTCTTCCCTACCTTATTCCTGTGCTGAGATACAGGCTGCTCCAACCTGCTGTAAAATGCTTGATTTCGAGAGTGAGCGAAACTAATGAAAACATTGTTGGGGTAAAACCTAAAGGGAAAGACCTAGCACCAAATCCAATTTGCCATCTGATCTAACTTCTGGAGGCAGTCAAAATGATCCTTAGAATTCTTCCCTACCTTATTCCTGTGCTGAGATACAGGCTGCTCCAACCTGCTGTAAAATGCTTGATTTCGAGAGTGAGCGAAACTAATGAAAACATTGTTGGGGTAAAACCTAAAGGGAAAGGCCTAGCACCAAATTGCATTGGCCATCTGATCTAACTTCTGGAGGCAGTCAAAATGATCCTTAGAATTCTTCCCTACCTTATTCCTGTGCTGAGATACAGGCTGCTCCAACCTGCTGTAAAATGCTTGATTTCGAGAGTGAGCGAAACTAATGAAAACATTGTTGGGGTAAAACCTAAAGGGAAAGGCCTAGCACCAAATTGCATTGGCCATCTGATCTAACTTCTGGAGGCAGTCAAAATGAGTATTTGAATTCTTCCCTACCTTATTCCTGTGCTGAGATACAGGCTGCTCCAACCTGCTGTAAAATGCTTGATTTCGAGAGTGAGCGAAACTAATGAAAACATTGTTGGGGTAAAACCTAAAGGGAAAGGCCTAGCACCAAATTGCATTGGCCATCTGATCTAACTTCTGGAGGCAGTCAAAATGAGTATTTGAATTCTTCCCTACCTTATTCCTGTGCTGAGATACAGGCTGCTCCAACCTGCTGTAAAATGCTTGATTTCGAGAGTGAGCGAAACTAATGAAAACATTGTTGGGGTAAAACCTAAAGGGAAAGACCTAGCACCAAATCCAATTGGCCATCTGATCTAACTTCTGGAGGCAGTCAAAATGATCCTTAGAATTCTTCCCTACCTTATTCCTGTGCTGAGATACAGGCTGCTCCAACCTGCTGTAAAATGCTTGATTTCGAGAGTGAGCGAAACTAATGAAAACATTGTTGGGGTAAAACCTAAAGGGAAAGACCTAGCACCAAATTGCATTGGCCATCTGATCTAACTTCTGGAGGCAGTCAAAATGATCCTTAGAATTCTTCCCTACCTTATTCCTGTGCTGAGATACAGGCTGCTCCAACCTGCTGTAAAATGCTTGATTTCGAGAGTGAGCGAAACTAATGAAAACATTGTTGGGGTAAAACCTAAAGGGAAAGGCCTAGCACCAAATTGCATTGGCCATCTGATCTAACTTCTGGAGGCAGTCAAAATGAGTATTTGAATTCTTCCCTACCTTATTCCTGTGCTGAGATACAGGCTGCTCCAACCTGCCGTAAAATGCTTGATTTCGAGAGTGAGCGAAACTAATGAAAACATTGTTGGGGTAAAACCTAAAGGGAAAGGCCTAGCACCAAATTGCATTGGCCATCTGATCTAACTTCTGGAGGCAGTCAAAATGAGTATTTGAATTCTTCCCTACCTTATTCCTGTGCTGAGATACAGGCTGCCCCAACCTGCTGTAAAATGCTTGATTTCGAGAGTGAGCGAAACTAATGAAAACATTGTTGGGGTAAAACCTAAAGGGAAAGGCCTAGCACCAAATTGCTTTGGCCATCTGATCTAACTTCTGGAGGCAGTCAAAATGAGTATTTGAATTCTTCCCTACCTTATTCCTGTGCTGAGATACAGGCTGCTCCAACCTGCTGTAAAATGCTTGATTTCGAGAGTGAGCGAAACTAATGAAAACATTGTTGGGGTAAAACCTAAAGGGAAAGACCTAGCACCAAATCCAATTTGCCATCTGATCTAACTTCTGGAGGCAGTCAAAATGAGCCTTAGAATTCTTCCCTACCTTATTCCTGTGCTGAGATACAGGCTGCTCCAACCTGCTGTAAAATGCTTGATTTCGAGAGTGAGCGAAACTAATGAAAACATTGTTGGGGTAAAACCTAAAGGGAAAGGCCTAGCACCAAATTGCATTGGCCATCTGATCTAACTTCTGGAGGCAGTCAAAATGAGCCTTAGAATTCTTCCCTACCTTATTCCTGTGCTGAGATACAGGCTGCTCCAACCTGCTGTAAAATGCTTGATTTCGAGAGTGAGCGAAACTAATGAAAACATTGTTGGGGTAAAACCTAAAGGGAAAGACCTAGCACCAAATCCAATTTGCCATCTGATCTAACTTCTGGAGGCAGTCAAAATGATCCTTAGAATTCTTCCCTACCTTATTCCTGTGCTGAGATACAGGCTGCTCCAACCTGCTGTAAAATGCTTGATTTCGAGAGTGAGCGAAACTAATGAAAACATTGTTGGGGTAAAACCTAAAGGGAAAGACCTAGCACCAAATTCCATTGGCCATCTGATCTAACTTCTGGAGGCAGTCAAAATGAGTATTTGAATTCTTCCCTACCTTATTCCTGTGCTGAGATACAGGCTGCTCCAACCTGCTGTAAAATGCTTGATTTCGAGAGTGAGCGAAACTAATGAAAACATTGTTGGGGTAAAACCTAAAGGGAAAGACCTAGCACCAAATCCAATTTGCCATCTGATCTAACTTCTGGAGGCAGTCAAAATGATCCTTAGAATTCTTCCCTACCTTATTCCTGTGCTGAGATACAGGCTGCTCCAACCTGCTGTAAAATGCTTGATTTCGAGAGTGAGCGAAACTAATGAAAACATTGTTGGGGTAAAACCTAAAGGGAAAGGCCTAGCACCAAATTGCATTGGCCATCTGATCTAACTTCTGGAGGCAGTCAAAATGAGTATTTGAATTCTTCCCTACCTTATTCCTGTGCTGAGATACAGGCTGCTCCAACCTGCTGTAAAATGCTTGATTTCGAGAGTGAGCGAAACTAATGAAAACATTGTTGGGGTAAAACCTAAAGGGAAAGACCTAGCACCAAATTGCATTGGCCATCTGATCTAACTTCTGGAGGCAGTCAAAATGATCCTTAGAATTCTTCCCTACCTTATTCCTGTGCTGAGATACAGGCTGCTCCAACCTGCTGTAAAATGCTTGATTTCGAGAGTGAGCGAAACTAATGAAAACATTGTTGGGGTAAAACCTAAAGGGAAAGGCCTAGCACCAAATCCAATTGGCCATCTGATCTAACTTCTGGAGGCAGTCAAAATGAGTATTAGAATTCTTCCCTACCTTATTACTGTGCTGAGATACAGGCTGCTCCAACCTGCTGTAAAATGCTTGATTTTGAGAGTGAGCGAAACTAATGAAAACATTGTTGGGGTAAAAC
Source organism: Melanerpes formicivorus (assembly GCF_026170545.1). Taxonomy (NCBI): domain Eukaryota; kingdom Metazoa; phylum Chordata; class Aves; order Piciformes; family Picidae; genus Melanerpes; species Melanerpes formicivorus. The sequence continues at coordinate 69,213 of NW_027142981.1, read as the reverse complement.
CTAAAGGGAAAGACCTAGCACCAAATCCAATTTGCCATCTGATCTAACTTCTGGAGGCAGTCAAAATGATCCTTAGAATTCTTCCCTACCTTATTCCTGTGCTGAGATACAGGCTGCTCCAACCTGCTGTAAAATGCTTGATTTCGAGAGTGAGCGAAACTAATGAAAACATTGTTGGGGTAAAACCTAAAGGGAAAGACCTAGCACCAAATTGCATTGGCCATCTGATCTAACTTCTGGAGGCAGTCAAAATGAGTATTTGAATTCTTCCCTACCTTATTCCTGTGCTGAGATACAGGCTGCTCCAACCTGCTGTAAAATGCTTGATTTCGAGAGTGAGCGAAACTAATGAAAACATTGTTGGGGTAAAACCTAAAGGGAAAGGCCTAGCACCAAATTCCATTGGCCATCTGATCTAACTTCTGGAGGCAGTCAAAATGATCCTTAGAATTCTTCCCTACCTTATTCCTGTGCTGAGATACAGGCTGCTCCAACCTGCTGTAAAATGCTTGATTTCGAGAGTGAGCGAAACTAATGAAAACATTGTTGGGGTAAAACCTAAAGGGAAAGGCCTAGCACCAAATTGCATTGGCCATCTGATCTAACTTCTGGAGGCAGTCAAAATGATCCTTAGAATTCTTCCCTACCTTATTCCTGTGCTGAGATACAGGCTGCTCCAACCTGCTGTAAAATGCTTGATTTCGAGAGTGAGCGAAACTAATGAAAACATTGTTGGGGTAAAACCTAAAGGGAAAGACCTAGCACCAAATTGCATTGGCCATCTGATCTAACTTCTGGAGGCAGTCAAAATGATCCTTAGAACTCTTCCCTACCTTATTCCTGTGCTGAGATACAGGTTGCTCCAACCTGCTGTAAAATGCTTGATTTCGAGAGTGAGCGAAACTAATGAAAACATTGTTGGGGTAAAACCTAAAGGGAAAGACCTAGCACCAAATTGCATTGGCCATCTGATCTAACTTCTGGAGGCAGTCAAAATGATCCTTAGAATTCTTCCCTACCTTATTCCTGTGCTGAGATACAGGCTGCTCCAACCTGCTGTAAAATGCTTGATTTCGAGAGTGAGCGAAACTAATGAAAACATTGTTGGGGTAAAACCTAAAGGGAAAGGCCTAGCACCAAATTGCATTGGCCATCTGATCTAACTTCTGGAGGCAGTCAAAATGATCCTTAGAATTCTTCCCTACCTTATTCCTGTGCTGAGATACAGGCTGCTCCAACCTGCTGTAAAATGCTTGATTTCGAGAGTGAGCGAAACTAATGAAAACATTGTTGGGGTAAAACCTAAAGGGAAAGGCCTAGCACCAAATTGCATTGGCCATCTGATCTAACTTCTGGAGGCAGTCAAAATGATCCTTAGAATTCTTCCCTACCTTATTCCTGTGCTGAGATACAGGCTGCTCCAACCTGCTGTAAAATGCTTGATTTCGAGAGTGAGCGAAACTAATGAAAACATTGTTGGAGTAAAACCTAAAGGGAAAGGCCTAGCACCAAATTGCATTGGCCATCTGATCTAACTTCTGGAGGCAGTCAAAATGAGTATTTGAATTCTTCCCTACCTTATTCCTGTGCTGAGATACAGGCTGCTCCAACCTGCTGTAAAATGCTTGATTTCGAGAGTGAGCGAAACTAATGAAAACATTGTTGGGGTAAAACCTGAAGGGAAAGGCCTAGCACCAAATTGCATTGGCCATCTGATCTAACTTCTGGAGGCAGTCAAAATGAGTATTTGAATTCTTCCCTACCTTATTCCTGTGCTGAGATACAGGCTGCTCCAACCTGCTGTAAAATGCTTGATTTCGAGAGTGAGCGAAACTAATGAAAACATTGTTGGGGTAAAACCTAAAGGGAAAGACCTAGCACCAAATCCAATTTGCCATCTGATCTAACTTCTGGAGGCAGTCAAAATGATCCTTAGAATTCTTCCCTACCTTATTCCTGTGCTGAGATACAGGCTGCTCCAACCTGCTGTAAAATGCTTGATTTCGAGAGTGAGCGAAACTAATGAAAACATTGTTGGGGTAAAACCTAAAGGGAAAGACCTAGCACCAAATCCAATTTGCCATCTGATCTAACTTCTGGAGGCAGTCAAAATGATCCTTAGAATTCTTCCCTACCTTATTCCTGTGCTGAGATACAGGCTGCTCCAACCTGCTGTAAAATGCTTGATTTCGAGAGTGAGCGAAACTAATGAAAACATTGTTGGGGTAAAACCTAAAGGGAAAGGCCTAGCACCAAATTGCATTGGCCATCTGATCTAACTTCTGGAGGCAGTCAAAATGATCCTTAGAATTCTTCCCTACCTTATTCCTGTGCTGAGATACAGGCTGCTCCAACCTGCTGTAAAATGCTTGATTTCGAGAGTGAGCGAAACTAATGAAAACATTGTTGGGGTAAAACCTAAAGGGAAAGGCCTAGCACCAAATTGCATTGGCCATCTTATCTAACTTCTGGAGGCAGTCAAAATGAGTATTTGAATTCTTCCCTACCTTATTCCTGTGCTGAGATACAGGCTGCTCCAACCTGCTGTAAAATGCTTGATTTCGAGAGTGAGCGAAACTAATGAAAACGTTGGGGTAAAACCTAAAGGGAAAGGCCTAGCACCAAATTGCATTGGCCATCTGATCTAACTTCTGGAGGCAGTCAAAATGAGTATTTGAATTCTTCCCTACCTTATTCCTGTGCTGAGATACAGGCTGCTCCAACCTGCTGTAAAATGCTTGATTTCGAGAGTGAGCGAAACTAATGAAAACATTGTTGGGGTAAAACCTAAAGGGAAAGACCTAGCACCAAATCCAATTGGCCATCTGATCTAACTTCTGGAGGCAGTCAAAATGATCCTTAGAATTCTTCCCTACCTTATTCCTGTGCTGAGATACAGGCTGCTCCAACCTGCTGTAAAATGCTTGATTTCGAGAGTGAGCGAAACTAATGAAAACATTGTTGGGGTAAAACCTAAAGGGAAAGACCTAGCACCAAATTCCATTGGCCATCTGATCTAACTTCTGGAGGCAGTCAAAATGAGTATTTGAATTCTTCCCTACCTTATTACAGTGCTGAGATACAGGCTGCTCCAACCTGCTGTAAAATGCTTGATTTCGAGAGTGAGCGAAACTAATGAAAACATTGTTGGGGTAAAACCTAAAGGGAAAGGCCTAGCACCAAATTGCATTGGCCATCTGATCTAACTTCTGGAGGCAGTCAAAATGAGTATTTGAATTCTTCCCTACCTTATTCCTGTGCTGAGATACAGGCTGCTCCAACCTGCTGTAAAATGCTTGATTTCGAGAGTGAGCGAAACTAATGAAAACATTGTTGGGGTAAAACCTAAAGGGAAAGGCCTAGCACCAAATTGCATTGGCCATCTGATCTAACTTCTGGAGGCAGTCAAAATGATCCTTAGAATTCTTCCCTACCTTATTCCTGTGCTGAGATACAGGCTGCTCCAACCTGCTGTAAAATGCTTGATTTCGAGAGTGAGCGAAACTAATGAAAACATTGTTGGGGTAAAACCTAAAGGGAAAGGCCTAGCACCAAATTGCATTGGCCATCTGATCTAACTTCTGGAGGCAGTCAAAATGATCCTTAGAATTCTTCCCTACCTTATTCCTGTGCTGAGATACAGGCTGCTCCAACCTGCTGTAAAATGCTTGATTTCGAGAGTGAGCGAAACTAATGAAAACATTGTTGGGGTAAAACCTGAAGGGAAAGGCCTAGCACCAAATTGCATTGGCCATCTGATCTAACTTCTGGAGGCAGTCAAAATGAGTATTTGAATTCTTCCCTACCTTATTCCTGTGCTGAGATACAGGCTGCTCCAACCTGCTGTAAAATGCTTGATTTCGAGAGTGAGCGAAACTAATGAAAACATTGTTGGGGTAAAACCTAAAGGGAAAGACCTAGCACCAAATCCAATTTGCCATCTGATCTAACTTCTGGAGGCAGTCAAAATGATCCTTAGAATTCTTCCCTACCTTATTCCTGTGCTGAGATACAGGCTGCTCCAACCTGCTGTAAAATGCTTGATTTCGAGAGTGAGCGAAACTAATGAAAACATTGTTGGGGTAAAACCTAAAGGGAAAGGCCTAGCACCAAATTGCATTGGACATCTGATCTAACTTCTGGAGGCAGTCAAAATGATCCTTAGAATTCTTCCCTACCTTATTCCTGTGCTGAGATACAGGCTGCTCCAACCTGCTGTAAAATGCTTGATTTCGAGAGTGAGCGAAACTAATGAAAACATTGTTGGGGTAAAACCTAAAGGGAAAGGCCCAGCACCAAATTGCATTGGCCATCTGATCTAACTTCTGGGGGCAGTCAAAATGAGTATTTGAATTCTCCCCTACCTTATTCCTGTGCTGAGATACAGGCTGCTCCAACCTGCTGTAAAATGCTTGATTTCGAGAGTGAGCGAAACTAATGAAAACATTGTTGGGGTAAAACCTAAAGTGAAAGGCCTAGCACCAAATTGCAGTGGCCATCTGATCTAACTTCTAGAGGCAGTCAAAATGAGTATTTGAATTCTTCCCTACCTTATTCCTGTGCTGAGATACAGGCTGCTCCAACCTGCTGTAAAATGCTTGATTTCGAGAGTGAGCGAAACTAATGAAAACATTGTTGGGGTAAAACCTAAAGGGAAAGGCCTAGCACCAAATTGCATTGGCCATCTGATCTAACTTCTGGAGGCAGTCAAAATGAGTATTTGAATTCTTCCCTACCTTATTCCTGTGCTGAGATACAGGCTGCTCCAACCTGCTGTAAAATGCTTGATTTCGAGAGTGAGCGAAACTAATGAAAACATTGTTGGGGTAAAACCTAAAGGGAAAGACCTAGCACCAAATCCAATTGGCCATCTGATCTAACTTCTGGAGGCAGTCAAAATGATCCTTAGAATTCTTCCCTACCTTATTCCTGTGCTGAGATACAGGCTGCTCCAACCTGCTGTAAAATGCTTGATTTCGAGAGTGAGCGAAACTAATGAAAACATTGTTGGGGTAAAACCTAAAGGGAAAGACCTAGCACCAAATCCAATTTGCCATCTGATCTAACTTCTGGAGGCAGTCAAAATGAGCCTTAGAATTCTTCCCTACCTTATTCCTGTGCTGAGATACAGGCTGCTCCAACCTGCTGTAAAATGCTTGATTTCGAGAGTGAGCGAAACTAATGAAAACATTGTTGGGGTAAAACCTAAAGGGAAAGACCTAGCACCAAATCCAATTTGCCATCTGATCTAACTTCTGGAGGCAGTCAAAATGATCCTTAGAATTCTTCCCTACCTTATTCCTGTGCTGAGATACAGGCTGCTCCAACCTGCTGTAAAATGCTTGATTTCGAGAGTGAGCGAAACTAATGAAAACATTGTTGGGGTAAAACCTAAAGGGAAAGGCCTAGCACCAAATTGCATTGGCCATCTGATCTAACTTCTGGAGGCAGTCAAAATGATCCTTAGAATTCTTCCCTACCTTATTCCTGTGCTGAGATACAGGCTGCTCCAACCTGCTGTAAAATGCTTGATTTCGAGAGTGAGCGAAACTAATGAAAACATTGTTGGAGTAAAACCTGAAGGGAAAGGCCTAGCACCAAATTGCATTGGCCATCTGATCTAACTTCTGGAGGCAGTCAAAATGATCCTTAGAATTCTTCCCTACCTTATTCCTGTGCTGAGATACAGGCTGCTCCAACCTGCTGTAAAATGCTTGATTTCGAGAGTGAGCGAAACTAATGAAAACATTGTTGGGGTAAAACCTAAAGGGAAAGACCTAGCACCAAATCCAATTTGCCATCTGATCTAACTTCTGGAGGCAGTCAAAATGATCCTTAGAATTCTTCCCTACCTTATTCCTGTGCTGAGATACAGGCTGCTCCAACCTGCTGTAAAATGCTTGATTTCGAGAGTGAGCGAAACTAATGAAAACATTGTTGGGGTAAAACCTAAAGGGAAAGGCCTAGCACCAAATTGCATTGGACATCTGATCTAACTTCTGGAGGCAGTCAAAATGATCCTTAGAATTCTTCCCTACCTTATTCCTGTGCTGAGATACAGGCTGCTCCAACCTGCTGTAAAATGCTTGATTTCGAGAGTGAGCGAAACTAATGAAAACATTGTTGGGGTAAAACCTAAAGGGAAAGGCCTAGCACCAAATTGCATTGGCCATCTGATCTAACTTCTGGGGGCAGTCAAAATGAGTATTTGAATTCTTCCCTACCTTATTCCTGTGCTGAGATACAGGCTGCTCCAACCTGCTGTAAAATGCTTGATTTCGAGAGTGAGCGAAACTAATGAAAACATTGTTGGGGTAAAACCTAAAGTGAAAGGCCTAGCACCAAATTGCATTGGCCCTCTAATCTAACTTCTAGAGTCAGTCAAAATGAGTATTTGAATTCTTCCCTACCTTATTCCTGTGCTGAGATACAGGCTGCTCCAACCTGCTGTAAAATGCTTGATTTCGAGAGTGAGCGAAACTAATGAAAACATTGTTGGGGTAAAACCTAAAGGGAAAGGCCTAGCACCAAATTGCATTGGCCATCTGATCTAACTTCTGGAGGCAGTCAAAATGAGTATTTGAATTCTTCCCTACCTTATTCCTGTGCTGAGATACAGGCTGCTCCAACCTGCTGTAAAATGCTTGATTTCGAGAGTGAGCGAAACTAATGAAAACATTGTTGGGGTAAAACCTAAAGGGAAAGACCTAGCACCAAATCCAATTGGCCATCTGATCTAACTTCTGGAGGCAGTCAAAATGATCCTTAGAATTCTTCCCTACCTTATTCCTGTGCTGAGATACAGGCTGCTCCAACCTGCTGTAAAATGCTTGATTTCGAGAGTGAGCGAAACTAATGAAAACATTGTTGGGGTAAAACCTAAAGGGAAAGACCTAGCACCAAATCCAATTTGCCATCTGATCTAACTTCTGGAGGCAGTCAAAATGATCCTTAGAATTCTTCCCTACCTTATTCCTGTGCTGAGATACAGGCTGCTCCAACCTGCTGTAAAATGCTTGATTTCGAGAGTGAGCGAAACTAATGAAAACATTGTTGGGGTAAAACCTAAAGGGAAAGACCTAGCACCAAATCCAATTTGCCATCTGATCTAACTTCTGGAGGCAGTCAAAATGATCCTTAGAATTCTTCCCTACCTTATTCCTGTGCTGAGATACAGGCTGCTCCAACCTGCTGTAAAATGCTTGATTTCGAGAGTGAGCGAAACTAATGAAAACATTGTTGGGGTAAAACCTAAAGGGAAAGGCCTAGCACCAAATTGCATTGGCCATCTGATCTAACTTCTGGAGGCAGTCAAAATGATCCTTAGAATTCTTCCCTACCTTATTCCTGTGCTGAGATACAGGCTGCTCCAACCTGCTGTAAAATGCTTGATTTCGAGAGTGAGCGAAACTAATGAAAACATTGTTGGGGTAAAACCTAAAGGGAAAGACCTAGCACCAAATTGCATTGGCCATCTGATCTAACTTCTGGAGGCAGTCAAAATGATCCTTAGAATTCTTCCCTACCTTATTCCTGTGCTGAGATACAGGCTGCTCCGACCTGCTGTAAAATGCTTGATTTCGAGAGTGAGCGAAACTAATGAAAACATTGTTGGGGTAAAACCTAAAGGGAAAGACCTAGCACCAAATTCCATTGGCCATTTGATCTAACTTCTGGAGGCAGTCAAAATGATCCTTAGAATTCTTCCCTACCTTATTCCTGTGCTGAGATACAGGCTGCTCCAACCTGCTGTAAAATGCTTGATTTCGAGAGTGAGTGAAACTAATGAAAACATTGTTGGGGTAAAACCTAAAGGGAAAGACCTAGCACCAAATTGCATTGCCCATCTGATCTAACTTCTGGAGGCAGTCAAAATGAGTATTTGAATTCTTCCCTACCTTATTACTGTGCTGAGATACAGGCTGCTCCAACCTGCTGTAAAATGCTTGATTTCGAGAGTGAGCGAAACTAATGAAAACATTGTTGGGGTAAAACCTAAAGGGAAAGGCCTAGCACCAAATTGCATTGGCCATCTGATCTAACTTCTGGAGGCAGTCAAAATGATCCTTAGAATTCTTCCCTACCTTATTCCTGTGCTGAGATACAGGCTGCTCCAACCTGCTGTAAAATGCTTGATTTCGAGAGTGAGCGAAACTAATGAAAACATTGTTGGGGTAAAACCTAAAGGGAAAGGCCTAGCACCAAATCCAATTTGCCATCTGATCTAACTTCTGGAGGCAGTCAAAATGATCCTTAGAATTCTTCCCTACCTTATTCCTGTGCTGAGATACAGGCTGCTCCAACCTGCTGTAAAATGCTTGATTTCGAGAGTGAGCGAAACTAATGAAAACATTGTTGGGGTAAAACCTAAAGGGAAAGGCCTAGCACCAAATTGCATTGGCCATCTGATCTAACTTCTGGAGGCAGTCAAAATGAGTATTTGAATTCTTCCCTACCTTATTCCTGTGCTGAGATACAGGCTGCTCCAACCTGCTGTAAAATGCTTGATTTTGAGAGTGAGCGAAACTAATGAAAACATTGTTGGGGTAAAACCTAAAGGGAAAGACCTAGCACCAAATCCAATTTGCCATCTGATCTAACTTCTGGAGGCAGTCAAAATGATCCTTAGAATTCTTCCCTACCTTATTCCTGTGCTGAGATACAGGCTGCTCCAACCTGCTGTAAAATGCTTGATTTCGAGAGTGAGCGAAACTAATGAAAACATTGTTGGGGTAAAACCTAAAGGGAAAGGCCTAGCACCAAATTGCATTGGCCATCTGATCTAACTTCTGGAGGCAGTCAAAATGATCCTTAGAATTCTTCCCTACCTTATTCCTGTGCTGAGATACAGGCTGCTCCAACCTGCTGTAAAATGCTTGATTTCGAGAGTGAGCGAAACTAATGAAAACATTGTTGGGGTAAAACCTAAAGGGAAAAGCCTAGCACCAAATCCAATTGGCCATCTGATCTAACTTCTGGAGGCAGTCAAAATGATCCTTAGAATTCTTCCCTACCTTATTCCTGTGCTGAGATACAGGCTGCTCCAACCTGCTGTAAAATGCTTGATTTCGAGAGTGAGCGAAACTAATGAAAACATTGTTGGGGTAAAACCTAAAGGGAAAGACCTAGCACCAAATTGCATTGGCCATCTGATCTAACTTCTGGAGGCAGTCAAAATGATCCTTAGAATTCTTCCCTACCTTATTCCTGTGCTGAGATACAGGCTGCTCCAACCTGCTGTAAAATGCTTGATTTCGAGAGTGAGCGAAACTAATGAAAACATTGTTGGGGTAAAACCTAAAGGGAAAGACCTAGCACCAAATCCAATTTGCCATCTGATCTAACTTCTGGAGGCAGTCAAAATGATCCTTAGAATTCTTCCCTACCTTATTCCTGTGCTGAGATACAGGCTGCTCCAACCTGCTGTAAAATGCTTGATTTCGAGAGTGAGCGAAACTAATGAAAACATTGTTGGGGTAAAACCTAAAGGGAAAGACCTAGCACCAAATCCAATTTGCCATCTGATCTAACTTCTGGAGGCAGTCAAAATGAGCCTTAGAATTCTTCCCTACCTTATTCCTGTGCTGAGATACAGGCTGCTCCAACCTGCTGTAAAATGCTTGATTTCGAGAGTGAGCGAAACTAATGAAAACATTGTTGGGGTAAAACCTAAAGGGAAAGACCTAGCACCAAATCCAATTTGCCATCTGATCTAACTTCTGGAGGCAGTCAAAATGATCCTTAGAATTCTTCCCTACCTTATTCCTGTGCTGAGATACAGGCTGCTCCGGCCTGCTGTAAAATGCTTGATTTCGAGAGTGAGCGAAACTAATGAAAACATTTTTGGGGTAAAACCTAAAGGGAAAGGCCTAGCACCAAATTGCATTGGCCATCTGATCTAACTTCTGGAGGCAGTCAAAATGATCCTTAGAATTCTTCCCTACCTTATTCCTGTGCTGAGATACAGGCTGCTCCAACCTGCTGTAAAATGCTTGATTTCGAGAGTGAGCGAAACTAATGAAAACATTGTTGGGGTAAAACCTAAAGGGAAAGACCTAGCACCAAATTGCATTGGCCATCTGATCTAACTTCTGGAGGCAGTCAAAATGATCCTTAGAATTCTTCCCTACCTTATTCCTGTGCTGAGATACAGGCTGCTCCGACCTGCTGTAAAATGCTTGATTTCGAGAGTGAGCGAAACTAATGAAAACATTGTTGGGGTAAAACCTAAAGGGAAAGACCTAGCACCAAATTCCATTGGCCATTTGATCTAACTTCTGGAGGCAGTCAAAATGATCCTTAGAATTCTTCCCTACCTTATTTCTGTGCTGAGATACAGGCTGCTCCAACCTGCTGTAAAATGCTTGATTTCGAGAGTGAGTGAAACTAATGAAAACATTGTTGGGGTAAAACCTAAAGGGAAAGGCCTAGCACCAAATTGCATTGCCCATCTGATCTAACTTCTGGAGGCAGTCAAAATGAGTATTTGAATTCTTCCCTACCTTATTACTGTGCTGAGATACAGGCTGCTCCAACCTGCTGTAAAATGCTTGATTTCGAGAGTGAGCGAAACTAATGAAAACATTGTTGTGGTAAAACCTAAAGGGAAAGGCCTAGCACCAAATTGCATTGGCCATCTGATGTAACTTCTGGAGGCAGTCAAAATGAGTATTTGAATTCTTCCCTACCTTATTCCTGTGCTGAGATACAGGCTGCTCCAACCTGCTGTAAAATGCTTGATTTCGAGAGTGAGCGAAACTAATGAAAACATTGTTGGGGTAAAACCTAAAGGGAAAGGCCTAGCACCAAATCCAATTTGCCATCTGATCTAACTTCTGGAGGCAGTCAAAATGATCCTTAGAATTCTTCCCTACCTTATTCCTGTGCTGAGATACAGGCTGCTCCAACCTGCTGTAAAATGCTTGATTTCGAGAGTGAGCGAAACTAATGAAAACATTGTTGGGGTAAAACCTAAAGGGAAAGGCCTAGCACCAAATTGCATTGGCCATCTGATCTAACTTCTGGAGGCAGTCAAAATGAGTATTTGAATTCTTCCCTACCTTATTCCTGTGCTGAGATACAGGCTGCTCCAACCTGCTGTAAAATGCTTGATTTCGAGAGTGAGCGAAACTAATGAAAACATTGTTGGGGTAAAACCTAAAGGGAAAGACCTAGCACCAAATCCAATTTGCCATCTGATCTAACTTCTGGAGGCAGTCAAAATGATCCTTAGAATTCTTCCCTACCTTATTCCTGTGCTGAGATACAGGCTGCTCCAACCTGCTGTAAAATGCTTGATTTCGAGAGTGAGCGAAACTAATGAAAACATTGTTGGGGTAAAACCTAAAGGGAAAGGCCTAGCACCACATTGCATTGGCCATCTGATCTAACTTCTGGAGGCAGTCAAAATGATCCTTAGAATTCTTCCCTACCTTATTCCTGTGCTGAGATACAGGCTGCTCCAACCTGCTGTAAAATGCTTGATTTCGAGAGTGAGCGAAACTAATGAAAACATTGTTGGGGTAAAACCTAAAGGGAAAAGCCTAGCACCAAATCCAATTGGCCATCTGATCTAACTTCTGGAGGCAGTCAAAATGATCCTTAGAATTCTTCCCTACCTTATTCCTGTGCTGAGATACAGGCTGCTCCAACCTGCTGTAAAATGCTTGATTTCGAGAGTGAGCGAAACTAATGAAAACATTGTTGGGGTAAAACCTAAAGGGAAAGGCCTAGCACCAAATTGCATTGGCCATCTGATCTAACTTCTGGAGGCAGTCAAAATGAGTATTTGAATTCTTCCCTACCTTATTCCTGTGCTGAGATACAGGCTGCTCCAACCTGCTGTAAAATGCTTGATTTTGAGAGTGAGCGAAACTAATGAAAACATTGTTGGGGTAAAACCTAAAGGGAAAGACCTAGCACCAAATCCAATTTGCCATCTGATCTAACTTCTGGAGGCAGTCAAAATGATCCTTAGAATTCTTCCCTACCTTATTCCTGTGCTGAGATACAGGCTGCTCCAACCTGCTGTAAAATGCTTGATTTCGAGAGTGAGCGAAACTAATGAAAACATTGTTGGGGTAAAACCTAAAGGGAAAGACCTAGCACCAAATTGCATTGGCCATCTGATCTAACTTCTGGAGGCAGTCAAAATGAGTATTTGAATTCTTCCCTACCTTATTCCTGTGCTGAGATACAGGCTGCTCCAACCTGCTGTAAAATGCTTGATTTCGAGAGTGAGCGAAACTAATGAAAACATTGTTGGGGTAAAACCTAAAGGGAAAGACCTAGCACCAAATCCAATTTGCCATCTGATCTAACTTCTGGAGGCAGTCAAAATGATCCTTAGAATTCTTCCCTACCTTATTCCTGTGCTGAGATACAGGCTGCTCCAACCTGCTGTAAAATGCTTGATTTCGAGAGTGAGCGAAACTAATGAAAACATTGTTGGGGTAAAACCTAAAGGGAAAGACCTAGCACCAAATCCAATTTGCCATCTGATCTAACTTCTGGAGGCAGTCAAAATGATCCTTAAAATTCTTCCCTACCTTATTCCTGTGCTGAGATACAGGCTGCTCCAACCTGCTGTAAAATGCTTGATTTCGAGAGTGAGCGAAACTAATGAAAACATTGTTGGGGTAAAACCTAAAGGGAAAGACCTAGCACCAAATTCCATTGGCCATTTGATCTAACTTCTGGAGGCAGTCAAAATGATCCTTAGAATTCTTCCCTACCTTATTCCTGTGCTGAGATACAGGCTGCTCCAACCTGCTGTAAAATGCTTGATTTCGAGAGTGAGTGAAACTAATGAAAACATTGTTGGGGTAAAACCTAAAGGGAAAGACCTAGCACCAAATTGCATTGCCCATCTGATCTAACTTCTGGAGGCAGTCAAAATGAGTATTTGAATTCTTCCCTACCTTATTACTGTGCTGAGATACAGGCTGCTCCAACCTGCTGTAAAATGCTTGATTTCGAGAGTGAGCGAAACTAATGAAAACATTGTTGTGGTAAAACCTAAAGGGAAAGGCCTAGCACCAAATTGCATTGGCCATCTGATCTAACTTCTGGAGGCAGTCAAAATGAGTATTTGAATTCTTCCCTACCTTATTCCTGTGCTGAGATACAGGCTGCTCCAACCTGCTGTAAAATGCTTGATTTCGAGAGTGAGCGAAACTAATGAAAACATTGTTGGGGTAAAACCTAAAGGGAAAGGCCTAGCACCAAATCCAATTTGCCATCTGATCTAACTTCTGGAGGCAGTCAAAATGATCCTTAGAATTCTTCCCTACCTTATTCCTGTGCTGAGATACAGGCTGCTCCAACCTGCTGTAAAATGCTTGATTTCGAGAGTGAGCGAAACTAATGAAAACATTGTTGGGGTAAAACCTAAAGGGAAAGGCCTAGCACCAAATTGCATTGGCCATCTGATCTAACTTCTGGAGGCAGTCAAAATGAGTATTTGAATTCTTCCCTACCTTATTCCTGTGCTGAGATACAGGCTGCTCCAACCTGCTGTAAAATGCTTGATTTCGAGAGTGAGCGAAACTAATGAAAACATTGTTGGGGTAAAACCTAAAGGGAAAGGCCTAGCACCAAATTGCATTGGCCATCTGATCTAACTTCTGGAGGCAGTCAAAATGATCCTTAGAATTCTTCCCTACCTTATTCCTGTGCTGAGATACAGGCTGCTCCAACCTGCTGTAAAATGCTTGATTTCGAGAGTGAGCGAAACTAATGAAAACATTGTTGGGGTAAAACCTAAAGGGAAAAGCCTAGCACCAAATCCAATTGGCCATCTGATCTAACTTCTGGAGGCAGTCAAAATGATCCTTAGAATTCTTCCCTACCTTATTCCTGTGCTGAGATACAGGCTGCTCCAACCTGCTGTAAAATGCTTGATTTCGAGAGTGAGCGAAACTAATGAAAACATTGTTGGGGTAAAACCTAAAGGGAAAGGCCTAGCACCAAATTGCATTGGCCATCTGATCTAACTTCTGGAGGCAGTCAAAATGAGTATTTGAATTCTTCCCTACCTTATTCCTGTGCTGAGATACAGGCTGCTCCAACCTGCTGTAAAATGCTTGATTTCGAGAGTGAGCGAAACTAATGAAAACATTGTTGGGGTAAAACCTAAAGGGAAAGACCTAGCACCAAATCCAATTTGCCATCTGATCTAACTTCTGGAGGCAGTCAAAATGATCCTTAGAATTCTTCCCTACCTTATTCCTGTGCTGAGATACAGGCTGCTCCAACCTGCTGTAAAATGCTTGATTTCGAGAGTGAGCGAAACTAATGAAAACATTGTTGTGGTAAAACCTAAAGGGAAAGACCTAGCACCAAATTGCATTGGCCATCTGATCTAACTTCTGGAGGCAGTCAAAATGATCCTTAGAATTCTTCCCTACCTTATTCCTGTGCTGAGATACAGGCTGCTCCAACCTGCTGTAAAATGCTTGATTTCGAGAGTGAGCGAAACTAATGAAAACATTGTTGGGGTAAAACCTAAAGGGAAAGACCTAGCACCAAATCCAATTTGCCATCTGATCTAACTTCTGGAGGCAGTCAAAATGATCCTTAGAATTCTTCCCTACCTTATTCCTGTGCTGAGATACAGGCTGCTCCAACCTGCTGTATAATGCTTGATTTCAAGAGTGAGCGAAACTAATGAAAACATTGTTGGGGTAAAACCTAAAGGGAAAGACCTAGCACCAAATCCAATTTGCCATCTGATCTAACTTCTGGAGGCAGTCAAAATGATCCTTAGAATTCTTCCCTACCTTATTCCTGTGCTGAGATACAGGCTGCTCCAACCTGCTGTAAAATGCTTGATTTCGAGAGTGAGCGAAACTAATGAAAACATTGTTGGGGTAAAACCTAAAGGGAAAGACCTAGCACCAAATCCAATTTGCCATCTGATCTAACTTCTGGAGGCAGTCAAAATGAGTATTTGAATTCTTCCCTACCTTATTCCTGTGCTGAGATACAGGCTGCTCCAACCTGCTGTAAAATGCTTGATTTCGAGAGTGAGCGAAACTAATGAAAACATTGTTGGGGTAAAACCTAAAGGGAAAGACCTAGCACCAAATCCAATTTGTCATCTGATCTAACTTCTGGAGGCAGTCAAAATGATCCTTAGAATTCTTCCCTACCTTATTCCTGTGCTGAGATACAGGCTGCTCCAACCTGCTGTAAAATGCTTGCTTTCGAGAGTGAGCGAAACTAATGAAAACATTGTTGGGGTAAAACCTAAAGGGAAAGACCTAGCACCAAATCCAATTTGCCATCTGATCTAACTTCTGGAGGCAGTCAAAATGATCCTTAGAATTCTTCCCTACCTTATTCCTGTGCTGAGATACAGGCTGCTCCAACCTGCTGTAAAATGCTTGATTTCGAGAGTGAGCAAAACTAATGAAAACATTGTTGGGGTAAAACCTAAAGGGAAAGGCCTAGCACCAAATCCAATTTGCCATCTGATCTAACTTCTGGAGGCAGTCAAAATGATCCTTAGAATTCTTCCCTACCTTATTCCTGTGCTGAGATACAGGCTGCTCCAACCTGCTGTAAAATGCTTGATTTCGAAAGTGAGCGAAACTAATGAAAACATCGTTGGGGTAAAAGCTAAAGGGAAAGGCCTAGCACCAAATTGCATTGGCCATCTGATCTAACTTCTGGAGGCAGTCAAAATGATCCTTAGAATTCTTCCCTACCTTATTCCTGTGCTGAGATACAGGCTGCTCCAACCTGCTGTAAAATGCTTGATTTCGAGAGTGAGCGAAACTAATGAAAACATTGTTGGGGTAAAACCTAAAGGGAAAGACCTAGCACCAAATCCAATTTGCCATCTGATCTAACTTCTGGAGGCAGTCAAAATGAGTATTTGAATTCTTCCCTACCTTATTCCTGTGCTGAGATACAGGCTGCTCCAACCTGCTGTAAAATGCTTGATTTCGAGAGTGAGCGAAACTAATGAAAACATTGTTGGGGTAAAACCTAAAGGGAAAGACCTAGCACCAAATTGCATTGGCCATCTGATCTAACTTCTGGAGGCAGTCAAAATGATCCTTAGAATTCTTCCCTACCTTATTCCTGTGCTGAGATACAGGCTGCTCCAACCTGCTGTAAAATGCTTGATTTCGAGAGTGAGCGAAACTAATGAAAACATTGTTGGGGTAAAACCTAAAGGGAAAGACCTAGCACCAAATCCAATTTGCCATCTGATCTAACTTCTGGAGGCAGTCAAAATGATCCTTAGAATTCTTCCCTTCCTTATTCCTGTGCTGAGATACAGGCTGCTCCAACCTGCTGTAAAATGCTTGATTTCGAGAGTGAGCGAAACTAATGAAAACATTGTTGGGGTAAAACCTAAAGGGAAAGGCCTAGCACCAAATTGCATTGGCCATCTGATCTAACTTCTGGAGGCAGTCAAAATGATCCTTAGAATTCTTCCCTACCTTATTCCTGTGCTGAGATACAGGCTGCTCCAACCTGCTGTAAAATGCTTGATTTCGAGAGTGAGCGAAACTAATGAAAACATTGTTGGGGTAAAACGTAAAGGGAAAGACCTAGCACCAAATCCAATTTGCCATCTGATCTAACTTCTGGAGGCAGTCAAAATGAGCCTTAGAATTCTTCTATATCTTATTCCTGTGCTGAGATACAGGCTGCTCCAACCTGCTGTAAAATGCTTGATTTCGAGAGTGAGCGAAACTAATGAAAACATTGTTGGGGTAAAACCTAAAGGGAAAGGCCTAGCACCAAATTGCATTGGCCATCTGATCTAACTTCTGGAGGCAGTCAAAATGATCCTTAGAATTCTTCCCTACCTTATTCCTGTGCTGAGATACAGGCTGCTCCAACCTGCTGTAAAATGCTTGATTTCGAGAGTGAGCGAAACTAATGAAAACATTGTTGGGGTAAAACCTAAAGGGAAAAGCCTAGCACCAAATCCAATTGGCCATCTGATCTAACTTCTGGAGGCAGTCAAAATGATCCTTAGAATTCTTCCCTACCTTATTCCTGTGCTGAGATACAGGCTGCTCCAACCTGCTGTAAAATGCTTGATTTCGAGAGTGAGCGAAACTAATGAAAACATTGTTGGGGTAAAACCTAAAGGGAAAGACCTAGCACCAAATCCAATTTGCCATCTGATCTAACTTCTGGAGGCAGTCAAAATGATCCTTAGAATTCTTCCCTACCTTATTCCTGTGCTGAGATACAGGCTGCTCCAACCTGCTGTAAAATGCTTGATTTCGAGAGTGAGCGAAACTAATGAAAACATTGTTGGGGTAAAACCTAAAGGGAAAGACCTAGCACCAAATCCAATTTGCCATCTGATCTAACTTCTGGAGGCAGTCAAAATGAGTATTTGAATTCTTCCCTACCTTATTCCTGTGCTGAGATACAGGCTGCTCCAACCTGCTGTAAAATGCTTGATTTCGAGAGTGAGCGAAACTAATGAAAACATTGTTGGGGTAAAACCTAAAGGGAAAGGCCTAGCACCAAATCCAATTTGCCATCTGATCTAACTTCTGGAGGCAGTCAAAATGATCCTTAGAATTCTTCCCTACCTTATTCCTGTGCTGAGATACAGGCTGCTCCAACCTGCTGTAAAATGCTTGATTTCGAGAGTGAGCGAAACTAATGAAAACATTGTTGGGGTAAAACCTAAAGGGAAAGGCCTAGCACCAAATTGCATTGGCCATCTGATCTAACTTCTGGAGGCAGTCAAAATGAGTATTTGAATTCTTCCCTACCTTATTCCTGTGCTGAGATACAGGCTGCTCCAACCTGCTGTAAAATGCTTGATTTCGAGAGTGAGCGAAACTAATGAAAACATTGTTGGGGTAAAACCTAAAGGGAAAGACCTAGCACCAAATCCAATTTGCCATCTGATCTAACTTCTGGAGGCAGTCAAAATGAGCCTTAGAATTCTTCCCTACCTTATTCCTGTGCTGAGATACAGGCTGCTCCAACCTGCTGTAAAATGCTTGATTTCGAGAGTGAGCGAAACTAATGAAAACATTGTTGGGGTAAAACCTAAAGGGAAAGGCCTAGCACCAAATTGCATTGGCCATCTGATCTAACTTCTGGAGGCAGTCAAAATGATCCTTAGAATTCTTCCCTACCTTATTCCTGTGCTGAGATACAGGCTGCTCCAACCTGCTGTAAAATGCTTGATTTCGAGAGTGAGCGAAACTAATGAAAACATTGTTGGGGTAAAACCTAAAGGGAAAAGCCTAGCACCAAATCCAATTGGCCATCTGATCTAACTTCTGGAGGCAGTCAAAATGATCCTTAGAATTCTTCCCTACCTTATTCCTGTGCTGAGATACAGGCTGCTCCAACCTGCTGTAAAATGCTTGATTTCGAGAGTGAGCGAAACTAATGAAAACATTGTTGGGGTAAAACCTAAAGGGAAAGGCCTAGCACCAAATTGCATTGGCCATCTGATCTAACTTCTGGAGGCAGTCAAAATGATCCTTAGAATTCTTCCCTACCTTATTCCTGTGCTGAGATACAGGCTGCTCCAACCTGCTGTATAATGCTTGATTTCAAGAGTGAGCGAAACTAATGAAAACATTGTTGGGGTAAAACCTAAAGGGAAAGACCTAGCACCAAATCCAATTTGCCATCTGATCTAACTTCTGGAGGCAGTCAAAATGATCCTTAGAATTCTTCCCTACCTTATTCCTGTGCTGAGATACAGGCTGCTCCAACCTGCTGTATAATGCTTGATTTCAAGAGTGAGCGAAACTAATGAAAACATTGTTGGGGTAAAACCTAAAGGGAAAGACCTAGCACCAAATCCAATTTGCCATCTGATCTAACTTCTGGAGGCAGTCAAAATGATCCTTAGAATTCTTCCCTACCTTATTCCTGTGCTGAGATACAGGCTGCTCCAACCTGCTGTAAAATGCTTGATTTCGAGAGTGAGCGAAACTAATGAAAACATTGTTGGGGTAAAACCTAAAGGGAAAGACCTAGCACCAAATCCAATTTGCCATCTGATCTAACTTCTGGAGGCAGTCAAAATGAGTATTTGAATTCTTCCCTACCTTATTCCTGTGCTGAGATACAGGCTGCTCCAACCTGCTGTAAAATGCTTGATTTCGAGAGTGAGCGAAACTAATGAAAACATTGTTGGGGTAAAACCTAAAGGGAAAGACCTAGCACCAAATCCAATTTGTCATCTGATCTAACTTCTGGAGGCAGTCAAAATGATCCTTAGAATTCTTCCCTACCTTATTCCTGTGCTGAGATACAGGCTGCTCCAACCTGCTGTAAAATGCTTGCTTTCGAGAGTGAGCGAAACTAATGAAAACATTGTTGGGGTAAAACCTAAAGGGAAAGACCTAGCACCAAATCCAATTTGCCATCTGATCTAACTTCTGGAGGCAGTCAAAATGATCCTTAGAATTCTTCCCTACCTTATTCCTGTGCTGAGATACAGGCTGCTCCAACCTGCTGTAAAATGCTTGATTTCGAGAGTGAGCAAAACTAATGAAAACATTGTTGGGGTAAAACCTAAAGGGAAAGGCCTAGCACCAAATCCAATTTGCCATCTGATCTAACTTCTGGAGGCAGTCAAAATGATCCTTAGAATTCTTCCCTACCTTATTCCTGTGCTGAGATACAGGCTGCTCCAACCTGCTGTAAAATGCTTGATTTCGAAAGTGAGCGAAACTAATGAAAACATCGTTGGGGTAAAAAGCTAAAGGGAAAGGCCTAGCACCAAATTGCATTGGCCATCTGATCTAACTTCTGGAGGCAGTCAAAATGATCCTTAGAATTCTTCCCTACCTTATTCCTGTGCTGAGATACAGGCTGCTCCAACCTGCTGTAAAATGCTTGATTTCGAGAGTGAGCGAAACTAATGAAAACATTGTTGGGGTAAAACCTAAAGGGAAAGACCTAGCACCAAATCCAATTTGGCATCTGATCTAACTTCTGGAGGCAGTCAAAATGAGTATTTGAATTCTTCCCTACCTTATTCCTGTGCTGAGATACAGGCTGCTCCAACCTGCTGTAAAATGCTTGATTTCGAGAGTGAGCGAAACTAATGAAAACATTGTTGGGGTAAAACCTAAAGGGAAAGACCTAGCACCAAATTGCATTGGCCATCTGATCTAACTTCTGGAGGCAGTCAAAATGATCCTTAGAATTCTTCCCTACCTTATTCCTGTGCTGAGATACAGGCTGCTCCAACCTGCTGTAAAATGCTTGATTTCGAGAGTGAGCGAAACTAATGAAAACATTGTTGGGGTAAAACCTAAAGGGAAAGACCTAGCACCAAATCCAATTTGCCATCTGATCTAACTTCTGGAGGCAGTCAAAATGATCCTTAGAATTCTTCCCTTCCTTATTCCTGTGCTGAGATACAGGCTGCTCCAACCTGCTGTAAAATGCTTGATTTCGAGAGTGAGCGAAACTAATGAAAACATTGTTGGGGTAAAACCTAAAGGGAAAGGCCTAGCACCAAATTGCATTGGCCATCTGATCTAACTTCTGGAGGCAGTCAAAATGATCCTTAGAATTCTTCCCTACCTTATTCCTGTGCTGAGATACAGGCTGCTCCAACCTGCTGTAAAATGCTTGATTTCGAGAGTGAGCGAAACTAATGAAAACATTGTTGGGGTAAAACGTAAAGGGAAAGACCTAGCACCAAATCCAATTTGCCATCTGATCTAACTTCTGGAGGCAGTCAAAATGAGCCTTAGAATTCTTCTATATCTTATTCCTGTGCTGAGATACAGGCTGCTCCAACCTGCTGTAAAATGCTTGATTTCGAGAGTGAGCGAAACTAATGAAAACATTGTTGGGGTAAAACCTAAAGGGAAAGGCCTAGCACCAAATTGCATTGGCCATCTGATCTAACTTCTGGAGGCAGTCAAAATGATCCTTAGAATTCTTCCCTACCTTATTCCTGTGCTGAGATACAGGCTGCTCCAACCTGCTGTAAAATGCTTGATTTCGAGAGTGAGCGAAACTAATGAAAACATTGTTGGGGTAAAACCTAAAGGGAAAAGCCTAGCACCAAATCCAATTGGCCATCTGATCTAACTTCTGGAGGCAGTCAAAATGATCCTTAGAATTCTTCCCTACCTTATTCCTGTGCTGAGATACAGGCTGCTCCAACCTCCTGTAAAATGCTTGATTTCGAGAGTGAGCGAAACTAATGAAAACATTGTTGGGGTAAAACCTAAAGGGAAAGACCTAGCACCAAATCCAATTTGCCATCTGATCTAACTTCTGGAGGCAGTCAAAATGATCCTTAGAATTCTTCCCTACCTTATTCCTGTGCTGAGATACAGGCTGCTCCAACCTGCTGTAAAATGCTTGATTTCGAGAGTGAGCGAAACTAATGAAAACATTGTTGGGGTAAAACCTAAAGGGAAAGACCTAGCACCAAATCCAATTTGCCATCTGATCTAACTTCTGGAGGCAGTCAAAATTAGTATTTGAATTCTTCCCTACCTTATTCCTGTGCTGAGATACAGGCTGCTCCAACCTGCTGTAAAATGCTTGATTTCGAGAGTGAGCGAAACTAATGAAAACATTGTTGGGGTAAAACCTAAAGGGAAAGGCCTAGCACCAAATCCAATTTGCCATCTGATCTAACTTCTGGAGGCAGTCAAAATGATCCTTAGAATTCTTCCCTACCTTATTCCTGTGCTGAGATACAGGCTGCTCCAACCTGCTGTAAAATGCTTGATTTCGAGAGTGAGCGAAACTAATGAAAACATTGTTGGGGTAAAACCTAAAGGGAAAGGCCTAGCACCAAATTGCATTGGCCATCTGATCTAACTTCTGGAGGCAGTCAAAATGAGTATTTGAATTCTTCCCTACCTTATTCCTGTGCTGAGATACAGGCTGCTCCAACCTGCTGTAAAATGCTTGATTTCGAGAGTGAGCGAAACTAATGAAAACATTGTTGGGGTAAAACCTAAAGGGAAAGACCTAGCACCAAATCCAATTTGCCATCTGATCTAACTTCTGGAGGCAGTCAAAATGAGCCTTAGAATTCTTCCCTACCTTATTCCTGTGCTGAGATACAGGCTGCTCCAACCTGCTGTAAAATGCTTGATTTCGAGAGTGAGCGAAACTAATGAAAACATTGTTGGGGTAAAACCTAAAGGGAAAGGCCTAGCACCAAATTGCATTGGCCATCTGATCTAACTTCTGGAGGCAGTCAAAATGATCCTTAGAATTCTTCCCTACCTTATTCCTGTGCTGAGATACAGGCTGCTCCAACCTGCTGTAAAATGCTTGATTTCGAGAGTGAGCGAAACTAATGAAAACATTGTTGGGGTAAAACCTAAAGGGAAAAGCCTAGCACCAAATCCAATTGGCCATCTGATCTAACTTCTGGAGGCATTCAAAATGATCCTTAGAATTCTTCCCTACCTTATTCCTGTGCTGAGATACAGGCTGCTCCAACCTGCTGTAAAATAGCTTGATTTCGAGAGTGAGCGAAACTAATGAAAACATTGTTGGGGTAAAACCTAAAGGGAAAGGCCTAGCACCAAATTGCATTGGCCATCTGATCTAACTTCTGGAGGCAGTCAAAATGAGTATTTGAATTCTTCCCTACCTTATTCCTGTGCTGAGATACAGGCTGCTCCAACCTGCTGTAAAATGCTTGATTTCGAGAGTGAGCGAAACTAATGAAAACATTGTTGGGGTAAAACCTAAAGGGAAAGACCTAGCACCAAATCCAATTTGCCATCTGATCTAACTTCTGGAGGCAGTCAAAATGATCCTTAGAAATTCTTCCCTACCTTATTCCTGTGCTGAGATACAGGCTGCTCCAACCTGCTGTAAAATGCTTGATTTCGAGAGTGAGCGAAACTAATGAAAACATTGTTGTGGTAAAACCTAAAGGGAAAGACC
The DNA here is from genome assembly GCF_026170545.1 of Melanerpes formicivorus. Classification (NCBI taxonomy): domain Eukaryota; kingdom Metazoa; phylum Chordata; class Aves; order Piciformes; family Picidae; genus Melanerpes; species Melanerpes formicivorus. Next base: position 46,320 of record NW_027142981.1, on the reverse strand, counting down.
TAGCACCAAATTGCATTGGCCATCTGATCTAACTTCTGGAGGCAGTCAAAATGAGTATTTGAATTCTTCCCTACCTTATTCCTGTGCTGAGATACAGGCTGCTCCAACCTGCTGTAAAATGCTTGATTTCGAGAGTGAGCGAAACTAATGAAAACATTGTTGGGGTAAAACCTAAAGGGAAAGACCTAGCACCAAATCCAATTTGCCATCTGATCTAACTTCTGGAGGCAGTCAAAATGATCCTTAGAATTCTTCCCTACCTTATTCCTGTGCTGAGATACAGGCTGCTCCAACCTGCTGTATAATGCTTGATTTCGAGAGTGAGCGAAACTAATGAAAACATTGTTGGGGTAAAACCTAAAGGGAAAGACCTAGCACCAAATCCAATTTGCCATCTGATCTAACTTCTGGAGGCAGTCAAAATGATCCTTAGAATTCTTCCCTACCTTATTCCTGTGCTGAGATACAGGCTGCTCCAACCTGCTGTAAAATGCTTGATTTCGAGAGTGAGCGAAACTAATGAAAACATTGTTGGGGTAAAACCTAAAGGGAAAGACCTAGCACCAAATCCAATTTGCCATCTGATCTAACTTCTGGAGGCAGTCAAAATGAGTATTTGAATTCTTCCCTACCTTATTCCTGTGCTGAGATACAGGCTGCTCCAACCTGCTGTAAAATGCTTGATTTCGAGAGTGAGCGAAACTAATGAAAACATTGTTGGGGTAAAACCTAAAGGGAAAGACCTAGCACCAAATCCAATTTGTCATCTGATCTAACTTCTGGAGGCAGTCAAAATGATCCTTAGAATTCTTCCCTACCTTATTCCTGTGCTGAGATACAGGCTGCTCCAACCTGCTGTAAAATGCTTGCTTTCGAGAGTGAGCGAAACTAATGAAAACATTGTTGGGGTAAAACCTAAAGGGAAAGACCTAGCACCAAATCCAATTTGCCATCTGATCTAACTTCTGGAGGCAGTCAAAATGATCCTTAGAATTCTTCCCTACCTTATTCCTGTGCTGAGATACAGGCTGCTCCAACCTGCTGTAAAATGCTTGATTTCGAGAGTGAGCAAAACTAATGAAAACATTGTTGGGGTAAAACCTAAAGGGAAAGGCCTAGCACCAAATCCAATTTGCCATCTGATCTAACTTCTGGAGGCAGTCAAAATGATCCTTAGAATTCTTCCCTACCTTATTCCTGTGCTGAGATACAGGCTGCTCCAACCTGCTGTAAAATGCTTGATTTCGAGAGTGAGCGAAACTAATGAAAACATTGTTGGGGTAAAAGCTAAAGGGAAAGGCCTAGCACCAAATTGCATTGGCCATCTGATCTAACTTCTGGAGGCAGTCAAAATGATCCTTAGAATTCTTCCCTACCTTATTCCTGTGCTGAGATACAGGCTGCTCCAACCTGCTGTAAAATGCTTGATTTCGAGAGTGAGCGAAACTAATGAAAACATTGTTGGGGTAAAACCTAAAGGGAAAGACCTAGCACCAAATCCAATTTGCCATCTGATCTAACTTCTGGAGGCAGTCAAAATGAGTATTTGAATTCTTCCCTACCTTATTCCTGTGCTGAGATACAGGCTGCTCCAACCTGCTGTAAAATGCTTGATTTCGAGAGTGAGCGAAACTAATGAAAACATTGTTGGGGTAAAACCTAAAGGGAAAGACCTAATACCAAATTGCATTGGCCATCTGATCTAACTTCTGGAGGCAGTCAAAATGATCCTTAGAATTCTTCCCTACCTTATTCCTGTGCTGAGATACAGGCTGCTCCAACCTGCTGTAAAATGCTTGATTTCGAGAGTGAGCGAAACTAATGAAAACATTGTTGGGGTAAAACCTAAAGGGAAAGACCTAGCACCAAATCCAATTTGCCATCTGATCTAACTTCTGGAGGCAGTCAAAATGATCCTTAGAATTCTTCCCTTCCTTATTCCTGTGCTGAGATACAGGCTGCTCCAACCTGCTGTAAAATGCTTGATTTCGAGAGTGAGCGAAACTAATGAAAACATTGTTGGGGTAAAACCTAAAGGGAAAGGCCTAGCACCAAATTGCATTGGCCATCTGATCTAACTTCTGGAGGCAGTCAAAATGATCCTTAGAATTCTTCCCTACCTTATTCCTGTGCTGAGATACAGGCTGCTCCAACCTGCTGTAAAATGCTTGATTTCGAGAGTGAGCGAAACTAATGAAAACATTGTTGGGGTAAAACCTAAAGGGAAAGACCTAGCACCAAATCCAATTTGCCATCTGATCTAACTTCTGGAGGCAGTCAAAATGAGCCTTAGAATTCTTCTATATCTTATTCCTGTGCTGAGATACAGGCTGCTCCAACCTGCTGTAAAATGCTTGATTTCGAGAGTGAGCGAAACTAATGAAAACATTGTTGGGGTAAAACCTAAAGGGAAAGGCCTAGCACCAAATTGCATTGGCCATCTGATCTAACTTCTGGAGGCAGTCAAAATGATCCTTAGAATTCTTCCCTACCTTATTCCTGTGCTGAGATACAGGCTGCTCCAACCTGCTGTAAAATGCTTGATTTCGAGAGTGAGCGAAACTAATGAAAACATTGTTGGGGTAAAACCTAAAGGGAAAAGCCTAGCACCAAATCCAATTGGCCATCTGATCTAACTTCTGGAGGCAGTCAAAATGATCCTTAGAATTCTTCCCTACCTTATTCCTGTGCTGAGATACAGGCTGCTCCAACCTGCTGTAAAATGCTTGATTTCGAGAGTGAGCGAAACTAATGAAAACATTGTTGGGGTAAAACCTAAAGGGAAAGACCTAGCACCAAATCCAATTTGCCATCTGATCTAACTTCTGGAGGCAGTCAAAATGAGCCTTAGAATTCTTCCCTACCTTATTCCTGTGCTGAGATACAGGCTGCTCCAACCTGCTGTAAAATGCTTGATTTCGAGAGTGAGCGAAACTAATGAAAACATTGTTGGGGTAAAACCTAAAGGGAAAGACCTAGCACCAAATCCAATTTGCCATCTGATCTAACTTCTGGAGGCAGTCAAAATGAGTATTTGAATTCTTCCCTACCTTATTCCTGTGCTGAGATACAGGCTGCTCCAACCTGCTGTAAAATGCTTGATTTCGAGAGTGAGCGAAACTAATGAAAACATTGTTGGGGTAAAACCTAAAGGGAAAGACCTAGCACCAAATCCAATTTGCCATCTGATCTAACTTCTGGAGGCAGTCAAAATGATCCTTAGAATTCTTCCCTACCTTATTCCTGTGCTGAGATACAGGCTGCTCCAACCTGCTGTAAAATGCTTGATTTCGAGAGTGAGCGAAACTAATGAAAACATTGTTGGGGTAAAACCTAAAGGGAAAGACCTAGCACCAAATCCAATTTGCCATCTGATCTAACTTCTGGAGGCAGTCAAAAATGAGCCTTAGAATTCTTCCCTACCTTATTCCTGTGCTGAGATACAGGCTGCTCCAACCTGCTGTAAAATGCTTGATTTCGAGAGTGAGCGAAACTAATGAAAACATTGTTGGGGTAAAACCTAAAGGGAAAGGCCTAGCACCAAATCCAATTTGCCATCTGATCTAACTTCTGGAGGCAGTCAAAATGATCCTTAGATTCTTCCCTACCTTATTCCTGTGCTGAGATACAGGCTGCTCCAACCTGCTGTAAAATGCTTGATTTCGAGAGTGAGCGAAACTAATGAAAACATTGTTGGGGTAAAAGCTAAAGGGAAAGGCCTAGCAACAAATTGCATTGGCCATCTGATCTAACTTCTGGAGGCAGTCAAAATGAGTATTTGAATTCTTCCCTACCTTATTCCTGTGCTGAGATACAGGCTGCTCCAACCTGCTGTAAAATGCTTGATTTCGAGAGTGAGCGAAACTAATGAAAACATTGTTGGGGTAAAACCTAAAGGGAAAGACCTAGCACCAAATCCAATTTGCCATCTGATCTAACTTCTGGAGGCAGTCAAAATGAGTATTTGAATTCTTCCCTACCTTATTCCTGTGCTGAGATACAGGCTGCTCCAACCTGCTGTAAAATGCTTGATTTCGAGAGTGAGCGAAACTAATGAAAACATTGTTGGGGTAAAACCTAAAGGGAAAGACCTAGCACCCAAATTGCATTGGCCATCTGATCTAACTTCTGGAGGCAGTCAAAATGATCCTTAGAATTCTTCCCTACCTTATTCCTGTGCTGAGATACAGGCTGCTCCAACCTGCTGTAAAATGCTTGATTTCGAGAGTGAGCGAAACTAATGAAAACATTGTTGGGGTAAAACCTAAAGGGAAAGACCTAGCACCAAATCCAATTTGCCATCTGATCTAACTTCTGGAGGCAGTCAAAAATGATCCTTAGAATTCTTCCCTACCTTATTCCTGTGCTGAGATACAGGCTGCTCCAACCTGCTGTAAAATGCTTGATTTCGAGAGTGAGCGAAACTAATGAAAACATTGTTGGGGTAAAACCTAAAGGGAAAGACCTAGCACCAAATCCAATTTGCCATCTGATCTAACTTCTGGAGGCAGTCAAAATGATCCTTAGAATTCTTCCCTACCTTATTCCTGTGCTGAGATACAGGCTGCTCCAACCTGCTGTAAAATGCTTGATTTCGAGAGTGAGCGAAACTAATGAAAACATTGTTGGGGTAAAACCTAAAGGGAAAGACCTAGCACCAAATCCAATTTGCCATCTGATCTAACTTCTGGAGGCAGTCAAAATGATCCTTAGAATTCTTCCCCTACCTTATTCCTGTGCTGAGATCCAGGCTGCTCCAACCTGCTGTAAAATGCTTGATTTCGAGAGTGTGCGAAAACTAATGAAAAACATTGTTGGGGTAAAACCTAAAGGGAAAGACCTAGCACCAAATCCAATTTGCCATCTGATCTAACTTCTGGAGGCAGTCAAAATGAGCCTTAGAATTCTTCTATATCTTATTCCTGTGCTGAGATACAGGCTGCTCCAACCTGCTGTAAAATGCTTGATTTCGAGAGTGAGCGAAACTAATGAAAACATTGTTGGGGTAAAACCTAAAGGGAAAGGCCTAGCACCAAATTGCATTGGCCATCTGATCTAACTTCTGGAGGCAGTCAAAATGATCCTTAGAATTCTTCCCTACCTTATTCCTGTGCTGAGATACAGGCTGCTCCAACCTGCTGTAAAATGCTTGATTTCGAGAGTGAGCGAAACTAATGAAAACATTGTTGGGGTAAAAACCTAAAGGGAAAAGCCTAGCACCAAATCCAATTGGCCATCTGATCTAACTTCTGGAGGCAGTCAAAATGATCCTTAGAATTCTTCCCTACCTTATTCCTGTGCTGAGATACAGGCTGCTCCAACCTGCTGTAAAATCCTTGATTTCGAGAGTGAGCGAAACTAATGAAAACATTGTTGGGGTAAAACCTAAAGAGAAAGGCCTAGCACCAAATTGCATTGGCCATCTGATCTAACTTCTGGAGGCAGTCAAAATGATCCCTTAGAATTCTTCCCTACCTTATTCCTGTGCTGAGATACAGGCTGCTCCAACCTGCTGTAAAATGCTTGATTTCGAGAGTGAGCGAAACTAATGAAAACATTGTTGGGGTAAAACCTAAAGGGAAAAGCCTAGCACCAAATCCAATTGGCCATCTGATCTAACTTCTGGAGGCAGTCAAAATGATCCTTAGAATTCTTCCCTACCTTATTCCTGTGCTGAGATACAGGCTGCTCCAACCTGCTGTAAAATGCTTGATTTCGAGAGTGAGCGAAACTAATGAAAACATTGTTGGGGTAAAACCTAAAGGGAAAGACCTAGCACCAAATCCAATTTGCCATCTGATCTAACTTCTGGAGGCAGTCAAAATGATCCTTAGAATTCTTCCCTACCTTATTCCTGTGCTGAGATACAGGCTGCTCCAACCTGCTGTAAAATGCTTGATTTCGAGAGTGAGCGAAACAAATGAAAACACTGATGGGGTAAAACCTAAAGGGAAAGACCTAGCAACCAAATCCAATTTGCCATCTGATCTAACTTCTGGAGGCAGTCAAAATGATCCTTAGAATTCTTCCCTACCTTATTCCTGTGCTGAGATACAGGCTGCTCCAACCTGCTGTAAAATGCTTGATTTCGAGAGTGAGCGAAACTAATGAAAACATTGTTGGGGTAAAACCTAAAGGGAAAGACCTAGCACCAAATCCAATTTGCCATCTGATCTAACTTCTGGAGGCAGTCAAAATGATCCTTAGAATTCTTCCCTACCTTATTCCTGTGCTGAGATACAGGCTGCTCCAACCTGCTGTAAAATGCTTGATTTCGAGAGTGAGCGAAACTAATGAAAACATTGTTGGGGTAAAACCTAAAGGGAAAGGCCTAGCACCAAATCCAATTTGCCATCTGATCTAACTTCTGGAGGCAGTCAAAATGATCCTTAGAATTCTTCCCTACCTTATTCCTGTGCTGAGATACAGGCTGCTCCAACCTGCTGTAAAATGCTTGATTTCGAGAGTGAGCGAAACTAATGAAAACATTGTTGGGGTAAAAGCTAAAGGGAAAGGCCTAGCACCAAATTGCATTGGCCATCTGATCTAACTTCTGGAGGCAGTCAAAATGAGTATTTGAATTCTTCCCTACCTTATTCCTGTGCTGAGATACAGGCTGCTCCAACCTGCTGTAAAATGCTTGATTTCGAGAGTGAGCGAAACTAATGAAAACATTGTTGGGGTAAAACCTAAAGGGAAAGACCTAGCACCAAATCCAATTTGCCATCTGATCTAACTTCTGGAGGCAGTCAAAATGAGTATTTGAATTCTTCCCTACCTTATTCCTGTGCTGAGATACAGGCTGCTCCAACCTGCTGTAAAATGCTTGATTTCGAGAGTGAGCGAAACTAATGAAAACATTGTTGGGGTAAAACCTAAAGGGAAAGACCTAGCACCAAATTGCATTGGCCATCTGATCTAACTTCTGGAGGCAGTCAAAATGATCCTTAGAATTCTTCCCTACCTTATTCCTGTGCTGAGATACAGGCTGCTCCAACCTGCTGTAAAATGCTTGATTTCGAGAGTGAGCGAAACTAATGAAAACATTGTTGGGGTAAAACCTAAAGGGAAAGACCTAGCACCAAATCCAATTTGCCATCTGATCTAACTTCTGGAGGCAGTCAAAATGATCCTTAGAATTCTTCCCTACCTTATTCCTGTGCTGAGATACAGGCTGCTCCAACCTGCTGTAAAATGCTTGATTTCGAGAGTGAGCGAAACTAATGAAAACATTGTTGGGGTAAAACCTAAAGGGAAAGACCTAGCACCAAATCCAATTTGCCATCTGATCTAACTTCTGGAGGCAGTCAAAATGATCCTTAGAATTCTTCCCTTCCTTATTCCTGTGCTGAGATACAGGCTGCTCCAACCTGCTGTAAAATGCTTGATTTCGAGAGTGAGCGAAACTAATGAAAACATTGTTGGGGTAAAACCTAAAGGGAAAGACCTAGCACCAAATCCAATTTGCCATCTGATCTAACTTCTGGAGGCAGTCAAAATGATCCTTAGAATTCTTCCCTACCTTATTCCTGTGCTGAGATACAGGCTGCTCCAACCTGCTGTAAAATGCTTGATTTCGAGAGTGAGCGAAACTAATGAAAACATTGTTGGGGTAAAACCTAAAGGGAAAGACCTAGCACCAAATCCAATTTGCCATCTGATCTAACTTCTGGAGGCAGTCAAAATGAGCCTTAGAATTCTTCCCTACCTTATTCCTGTGCTGAGATACAGGCTGCTCCAACCTGCTGTAAAATGCTTGATTTCGAGAGTGAGCGAAACTAATGAAAACATTGTTGGGGTAAAACCTAAAGGGAAAGACCTAGCACCAAATCCAATTTGCCATCTGATCTAACTTCTGGAGGCAGTCAAAATGATCCTTAGAATTCTTCCCTACCTTATTCCTGTGCTGAGATACAGGCTGCTCCAACCTGCTGTAAAATGCTTGATTTCGAGAGTGAGCGAAACTAATGAAAACATTGTTGGGGTAAAACCTAAAGGGAAAGACCTAGCACCAAATTGCATTGGCCATCTGATCTAACTTCTGGAGGCAGTCAAAATGATCCTTAGAATTCTTCCCTACCTTATTCCTGTGCTGAGATACAGGCTGCTCCAACCTGCTGTAAAATGCTTGATTTCGAGAGTGAGCGAAACTAATGAAAACATTGTTGGGGTAAAACCTAAAGGGAAAGACCTAGCACCAAATCCAATTTGCCATCTGATCTAACTTCTGGAGGCAGTCAAAATGAGCCTTAGAATTCTTCCCTACCTTATTCCTGTGCTGAGATACAGGCTGCTCCAACCTGCTGTAAAATGCTTGATTTCGAGAGTGAGCGAAACTAATGAAAACATTGTTGGGGTAAAACCTAAAGGGAAAGACCTAGCACCAAATCCAATTTGCCATCTGATCTAACTTCTGGAGGCAGTCAAAATGATCCTTAGAATTCTTCCCTACCTTATTCCTGTGCTGAGATACAGGCTGCTCCAACCTGCTGTAAAATGCTTGATTTCGAGAGTGAGCGAAACTAATGAAAACATTGTTGGGGTAAAACCTAAAGGGAAAGACCTAGCACCAAATTGCATTGGCCATCTGATCTAACTTCTGGAGGCAGTCAAAATGATCCTTAGAATTCTTCCCTACCTTATTCCTGTGCTGAGATACAGGCTGCTCCAACCTGCTGTAAAATGCTTGATTTCGAGAGTGAGCGAAACTAATGAAACCATTGTTGGGGTAAAACCTAAAGGGAAAGACCTAGCACCAAATCCAATTTGCCATCTGATCTAACTTCTGGAGGCAGTCAAAATGATCCTTAGAATTCTTCCCTACCTTATTCCTGTGCTGAGATACAGGCTGCTCAAACCTGCTGTAAAATGCTTGATTTCGAGAGTGAGCGAAACTAATGAAAACATTGTTGGGGTAAAAGCTAAAGGGAAAGGCCTAGCACCAAATTGCATTGGCCATCTGATCTAACTTCTGGAGGCAGTCAAAATGAGTATTTGAATTCTTCCCTACCTTATTCCTGTGCTGAGATACAGGCTGCTCCAACCTGCTGTAAAATGCTTGATTTCGAGAGTGAGCGAAACTAATGAAAACATTGTTGGGGTAAAACCTAAAGGGAAAGACCTAGCACCAAATCCAATTTGCCATCTGATCTAACTTCTGGAGGCAGTCAAAATGATCCTTAGAATTCTTCCCTACCTTATTCCTGTGCTGAGATACAGGCTGCTCCAACCTGCTGTAAAATGCTTGATTTCGAGAGTGAGCGAAACTAATGAAAACATTGTTGGGGTAAAACCTAAAGGGAAAAGCCTAGCACCAAATCCAATTGGCCATCTGATCTAACTTCTGGAGGCAGTCAAAATGATCCTTAGAATTCTTCCCTACCTTATTCCTGTGCTGAGATACAGGCTGCTCCAACCTGCTGTAAAATGCTTGATTTCGAGAGTGAGCGAAACTAATGAAAACATTGTTGGGGTAAAACCTAAAGGGAAAGACCTAGCACCAAATTGCATTGGCCATCTGATCTAACTTCTGGAGGCAGTCAAAATGAGTATTTGAATTCTTCCCTACCTTATTCCTGTGCTGAGATACAGGCTGCTCCAACCTGCTGTAAAATGCTTGATTTCGAGAGTGAGCGAAACTAATGAAAACATTGTTGGGGTAAAACCTAAAGGGAAAGACCTAGCACCAAATCCAATTTGCCATCTGATCTAACTTCTGGAGGCAGTCAAAATGAGCCTTAGAATTCTTCCCTACCTTATTCCTGTGCTGAGATACAGGCTGCTCCAACCTGCTGTAAAATGCTTGATTTCGAGAGTGAGCGAAACTAATGAAAACATTGTTGGGGTAAAACCTAAAGGGAAAGACCTAGCACCAAATCCAATTTGCCATCTGATCTAACTTCTGGAGGCAGTCAAAATGAGTATTTGAATTCTTCCCTACCTTATTCCTGTGCTGAGATACAGGCTGCTCCAACCTGCTGTAAAATGCTTGATTTCGAGAGTGAGCGAAACTAATGAAAACATTGTTGGGGTAAAACCTAAAGGGAAAGACCTAGCACCAAATTGCATTGGCCATCTGATCTAACTTCTGGAGGCAGTCAAAATGATCCTTAGAATTCTTCCCTACCTTATTCCTGTGCTGAGATACAGGCTGCTCCAACCTGCTGTAAAATGCTTGATTTCGAGAGTGAGCGAAACTAATGAAAACATTGTTGGGGTAAAACCTAAAGGGAAAGACCTAGCACCAAATCCAATTTGCCATCTGATCTAACTTCTGGAGGCAGTCAAAATGATCCTTAGAATTCTTCCCTACCTTATTCCTGTGCTGAGATACAGGCTGCTCCAACCTGCTGTAAAATGCTTGATTTCGAGAGTGAGCGAAACTAATGAAAACATTGTTGGGGTAAAACCTAAAGGGAAAGACCTAGCACCAAATCCAATTTGCCATCTGATCTAACTTCTGGAGGCAGTCAAAATGATCCTTAGAATTCTTCCCTTCCTTATTCCTGTGCTGAGATACAGGCTGCTCCAACCTGCTGTAAAATGCTTGATTTCGAGAGTGAGCGAAACTAATGAAAACATTGTTGGGGTAAAACCTAAAGGGAAAGACCTAGCACCAAATCCAATTTGCCATCTGATCTAACTTCTGGAGGCAGTCAAAATGATCCTTAGAATTCTTCCCTACCTTATTCCTGTGCTGAGATACAGGCTGCTCCAACCTGCTGTAAAATGCTTGATTTCGAGAGTGAGCGAAACTAATGAAAACATTGTTGGGGTAAAACCTAAAGGGAAAGACCTAGCACCAAATCCAATTTGCCATCTGATCTAACTTCTGGAGGCAGTCAAAATGAGCCTTAGAATTCTTCCCTACCTTATTCCTGTGCTGAGATACAGGCTGCTCCAACCTGCTGTAAAATGCTTGATTTCGAGAGTGAGCGAAACTAATGAAAACATTGTTGGGGTAAAACCTAAAGGGAAAGACCTAGCACCAAATCCAATTTGCCATCTGATCTAACTTCTGGAGGCAGTCAAAATGATCCTTAGAATTCTTCCCTACCTTATTCCTGTGCTGAGATACAGGCTGCTCCAACCTGCTGTAAAATGCTTGATTTCGAGAGTGAGCGAAACTAATGAAAACATTGTTGGGGTAAAACCTAAAGGGAAAGACCTAGCACCAAATTGCATTGGCCATCTGATCTAACTTCTGGAGGCAGTCAAAATGATCCTTAGAATTCTTCCCTACCTTATTCCTGTGCTGAGATACAGGCTGCTCCAACCTGCTGTAAAATGCTTGATTTCGAGAGTGAGCGAAACTAATGAAACCATTGTTGGGGTAAAACCTAAAGGGAAAGACCTAGCACCAAATCCAATTTGCCATCTGATCTAACTTCTGGAGGCAGTCAAAATGATCCTTAGAATTCTTCCCTACCTTATTCCTGTGCTGAGATACAGGCTGCTCAAACCTGCTGTAAAATGCTTGATTTCGAGAGTGAGCGAAACTAATGAAAACATTGTTGGGGTAAAAGCTAAAGGGAAAGGCCTAGCACCAAATTGCATTGGCCATCTGATCTAACTTCTGGAGGCAGTCAAAATGAGTATTTGAATTCTTCCCTACCTTATTCCTGTGCTGAGATACAGGCTGCTCCAACCTGCTGTAAAATGCTTGATTTCGAGAGTGAGCGAAACTAATGAAAACATTGTTGGGGTAAAACCTAAAGGGAAAGACCTAGCACCAAATCCAATTTGCCATCTGATCTAACTTCTGGAGGCAGTCAAAATGATCCTTAGAATTCTTCCCTACCTTATTCCTGTGCTGAGATACAGGCTGCTCCAACCTGCTGTAAAATGCTTGATTTCGAGAGTGAGCGAAACTAATGAAAACATTGTTGGGGTAAAACCTAAAGGGAAAAGCCTAGCACCAAATCCAATTGGCCATCTGATCTAACTTCTGGAGGCAGTCAAAATGATCCTTAGAATTCTTCCCTACCTTATTCCTGTGCTGAGATACAGGCTGCTCCAACCTGCTGTAAAATGCTTGATTTCGAGAGTGAGCGAAACTAATGAAAACATTGTTGTGGTAAAACCTAAAGGGAAAGACCTAGCACCAAATTGCATTGGCCATCTGATCTAACTTCTGGAGGCAGTCAAAATGAGTATTTGAATTCTTCCCTACCTTATTCCTGTGCTGAGATACAGGCTGCTCCAACCTGCTGTAAAATGCTTGATTTCGAGAGTGAGCGAAACTAATGAAAACATTGTTGGGGTAAAACCTAAAGGGAAAGACCTAGCACCAAATCCAATTTGCCATCTGATCTAACTTCTGGAGGCAGTCAAAATGAGCATTTGAATTCTTCCCTACCTTATTCCTGTGCTGAGATACAGGCTGCTCCAACCTGCTGTAAAATGCTTGATTTCGAGAGTGAGCGAAACTAATGAAAACATTGTTGGGGTAAAACCTAAAGGGAAAGACCTAGCACCAAATTGCATTGGCCATCTGATCTAACTTCTGGAGGCAGTCAAAATGATCCTTAGAATTCTTCCCTACCTTATTCCTGTGCTGAGATACAGGCTGCTCCAACCTGCTGTAAAATGCTTGATTTCGAGAGTGAGCGAAACTAATGAAAACATTGTTGGGGTAAAACCTAAAGGGAAAGGCCTAGCACCAAATCCAATTTGCCATCTGATCTAACTTCTGGAGGCAGTCAAAATGATCCTTAGAATTCTTCCCTACCTTATTCCTGTGCTGAGATACAGGCTGCTCCAACCTGCTGTAAAATGCTTGATTTCGAGAGTGAGCGAAACTAATGAAAACATTGTTGGGGTAAAACCTAAAGGGAAAGACCTAGCACCAAATCCAATTTGCCATCTGATCTAACTTCTGGAGGCAGTCAAAATGATCCTTAGAATTCTTCCCTACCTTATTCCTGTGCTGAGATACAGGCTGCTCCAACCTGCTGTAAAATGCTTGATTTCGAGAGTGAGCGAAACTAATGAAAACATTGTTGGGGTAAAACCTAAAGGGAAAGGCCTAGCACCAAATTGCATTGGCCATCTGATCTAACTTCTGGAGGCAGTCAAAATGATCCTTAGAATTCTTCCCTACCTTATTCCTGTGCTGAGATACAGGCTGCTCCAACCTGCTGTAAAATGCTTGATTTCGAGAGTGAGCGAAACTAATGAAACCATTGTTGGGGTAAAACCTAAAGGGAAAGACCTAGCACCAAATCCAATTTGCCATCTGATCTAACTTCTGGAGGCAGTCAAAATGATCCTTAGAATTCTTCCCTACCTTATTCCTGTGCTGAGATACAGGCTGCTCCAACCTGCTGTAAAATGCTTGATTTCGAGAGTGAGCGAAACTAATGAAAACATTGTTGGGGTAAAACCTAAAGGGAAAGGCCTAGCACCAAATTGCATTGGCCATCTGATCTAACTTCTGGAGGCAGTCAAAATGAGTATTTGAATTCTTCCCTACCTTATTCCTGTGCTGAGATACAGGCTGCTCCAACCTGCTGTAAAATGCTTGATTTCGAGAGTGAACGAAACTAATGAAAACATTGTTGGGGTAAAACCTAAAGGGAAAGACCTAGCACCAAATTGCATTGGCCATCTGATCTAACTTCTGGAGGCAGTCAAAATGATCCTTAGAATTCTTCCCTACCTTATTCCTGTGCTGAGATACAGGCTGCTCCAACCTGCTGTAAAATGCTTGATTTCGAGAGTGAGCGAAACTAATGAAAACATTGTTGGGGTAAAACCTAAAGGGAAAGACCTAGCACCAAATCCAATTTGCCATCTGATCTAACTTCTGGAGGCAGTCAAAATGATCCTTAGAATTCTTCCCTACCTTATTCCTGTGCTGAGATACAGGCTGCTCCAACCTGCTGTAAAATGCTTGATTTCGAGAGTGAGCGAAACTAATGAAAACATTGTTGGGGTAAAACCTAAAGGGAAAGGCCTAGCACCAAATCCAATTTGCCATCTGATCTAACTTCTGGAGGCAGTCAAAATGATCCTTAGAATTCTTCCCTACCTTATTCCTGTGCTGAGATACAGGCTGCTCCAACCTGCTGTAAAATGCTTGATTTCGAGAGTGAGCGAAACTAATGAAAACATTGTTGGGGTAAAACCTAAAGGGAAAGACCTAGCACCAAATCCAATTTGCCATCTGATCTAACTTCTGGAGGCAGTCAAAATGATCCTTAGAATTCTTCCCTACCTTATTCCTGTGCTGAGATACAGGCTGCTCCAACCTGCTGTAAAATGCTTGATTTCGAGAGTGAGCGAAACTAATGAAAACATTGTTGGGGTAAAACCTAAAGGGAAAGGCCTAGCACCAAATTCCTTTGGCCATCTGATCTAACTTCTGGAGGCAGTCAAAATGAGTATTTGAATTCTTCCCTACCTTATTCCTGTGCTGAGATACAGGCTGCTCCAACCTGCTGTAAAATGCTTGATTTCGAGAGTGAGCGAAACTAATGAAAACATTGTTGGGGTAAAACCTAAAGGGAAAGGCCTAGCACCAAATTGCATTGGCCATCTGATCTAACTTCTGGAGGCAGTCAAAATGATCCTTAGAATTCTTCCCTACCTTATTCCTGTGCTGAGATACAGGCTGCTCCAACCTGCTGTAAAATGCTTGATTTCGAGAGTGAGCGAAACTAATGAAAACATTGTTGGGGTAAAACCTAAAGGGAAAGGCCTAGCACCAAATTGCATTGGCCATCTGATCTAACTTCTGGAGGCAGTCAAAATGATCCTTAGAATTCTTCCCTACCTTATTCCTGTGCTGAGATACAGGCTGCTCCAACCTGCTGTAAAATGCTTGCTTTCGAGAGTGAGCGAAACTAATGAAAACATTGTTGGGGTAAAACCTAAAGGGAAAGACCTAGCACCAAATCCAATTTGCCATCTGATCTAACTTCTGGAGGCAGTCAAAATGATCCTTAGAATTCTTCCCTACCTTATTCCTGTGCTGAGATACAGGCTGCTCCAACCTGCTGTAAAATGCTTGATTTCGAGAGTGAGCGAAACTAATGAAAACATTGTTGGGGTAAAACCTAAAGGGAAAGACCTAGCACCAAATTCCATTGGCCATCTGATCTAACTTCTGGAGGCAGTCAAAATGATCCTTAGAATTCTTCCCTACCTTATTCCTGTGCTGAGATACAGGCTGCTCCAACCTGCTGTAAAATGCTTGATTTCGAGAGTGAGCGAAACTAATGAAAACATTGTTGGGGTAAAACCTAAAGGGAAAGGCCTAGCACCAAATCCAATTTGCCATCTGATCTAACTTCTGGAGGCAGTCAAAATGATCCTTAGAATTCTTCCCTACCTTATTCCTGTGCTGAGATACAGGCTGCTCCAACCTGCTGTAAAATGCTTGATTTTGAGAGTGAGCGAAACTAATGAAAACATTGTTGGGGTAAAACCTAAAGGGAAAGGCCTAGCACCAAATTGCATTGGCCATCTGATCTAACTTCTGGAGGCAGTCAAAATGAGTATTTGAATTCTTCCCTACCTTATTCCTGTGCTGAGATACAGGCTGCTCCAACCTGCTGTAAAATGCTTGATTTCGAGAGTGAGCGAAACTAATGAAAACATTGTTGGGGTAAAACCCAAAGGGAAAGACCTAGCACCAAATCCAATTTGCCATCTGATCTAACTTCTGGAGGCAGTCAAAATGAGTATTTGAATTCTTCCCTACCTTATTCCTGTGCTGAGATACAGGCTGCTCCAACCTGCTGTAAAATGCTTGATTTCGAGAGTGAGCGAAACTAATGAAAACATTGTTGGGGTAAAACCTAAAGGGAAAGACCTAGCACCAAATTGCATTGGCCATCTGATCTAACTTCTGGAGGCAGTCAAAATGATCCTTAGAATTCTTCCCTACCTTATTCCTGTGCTGAGATACAGGCTGCTCCAACCTGCTGTAAAATGCTTGATTTCGAGAGTGAGCGAAACTAATGAAAACATTGTTGGGGTAAAACCTAAAGGGAAAGACCTAGCACCAAATCCAATTTGCCATCTGATCTAACTTCTGGAGGCAGTCAAAATGATCCTTAGAATTCTTCCCTACCTTATTCCTGTGCTGAGATACAGGCTGCTCCAACCTGCTGTAAAATGCTTGATTTCGAGAGTGAGCGAAACTAATGAAAACATTGTTGGGGTAAAACCTAAAGGGAAAGACCTAGCACCAAATCCAATTTGCCATCTGATCTAACTTCTGGAGGCAGTCAAAATGATCCTTAGAATTCTTCCCTTCCTTATTCCTGTGCTGAGATACAGGCTGCTCCAACCTGCTGTAAAATGCTTGATTTCGAGAGTGAGCGAAACTAATGAAAACATTGTTGGGGTAAAACCTAAAGGGAAAGACCTAGCACCAAATCCAATTTGCCATCTGATCTAACTTCTGGAGGCAGTCAAAATGATCCTTAGAATTCTTCCCTACCTTATTCCTGTGCTGAGATACAGGCTGCTCCAACCTGCTGTAAAATGCTTGATTTCGAGAGTGAGCGAAACTAATGAAAACATTGTTGGGGTAAAACCTAAAGGGAAAGACCTAGCACCAAATCCAATTTGCCATCTGATCTAACTTCTGGAGGCAGTCAAAATGATCCTTAGAATTCTTCCCTACCTTATTCCTGTGCTGAGATACAGGCTGCTCCAACCTGCTGTAAAATGCTTGATTTCGAGAGTGAGCGAAACTAATGAAAACATTGTTGGGGTAAAACCTAAAGGGAAAGACCTAGCACCAAATCCAATTTGCCATCTGATCTAACTTCTGGAGGCAGTCAAAATGATCCTTAGAATTCTTCCCTACCTTATTCCTGTGCTGAGATACAGGCTGCTCCAACCTGCTGTAAAATGCTTGATTTCGAGAGTGAGCGAAACTAATGAAAACATTGTTGGGGTAAAACCTAAAGGGAAAGACCTAGCACCAAATTGCATTGGCCATCTGATCTAACTTCTGGAGGCAGTCAAAATGATCCTTAGAATTCTTCCCTACCTTATTCCTGTGCTGAGATACAGGCTGCTCCAACCTGCTGTAAAATGCTTGATTTCGAGAGTGAGCGAAACTAATGAAACCATTGTTGGGGTAAAACCTAAAGGGAAAGACCTAGCACCAAATCCAATTTGCCATCTGATCTAACTTCTGGAGGCAGTCAAAATGATCCTTAGAATTCTTCCCTACCTTATTCCTGTGCTGAGATACAGGCTGCTCAAACCTGCTGTAAAATGCTTGATTTCGAGAGTGAGCGAAACTAATGAAAACATTGTTGGGGTAAAAGCTAAAGGGAAAGGCCTAGCACCAAATCCAATTTGCCATCTGATCTAACTTCTGGAGGCAGTCAAAATGAGTATTTGAATTCTTCCCTACCTTATTCCTGTGCTGAGATACAGGCTGCTCCAACCTGCTGTAAAATGCTTGATTTCGAGAGTGAGCGAAACTAATGAAAACATTGTTGGGGTAAAACCTAAAGGGAAAGACCTAGCACCAAATCCAATTTGCCATCTGATCTAACTTCTGGAGGCAGTCAAAATGATCCTTAGAATTCTTCCCTACCTTATTCCTGTGCTGAGATACAGGCTGCTCCAACCTGCTGTAAAATGCTTGATTTCGAGAGTGAGCGAAACTAATGAAAACATTGTTGGGGTAAAACCTAAAGGGAAAAGCCTAGCACCAAATCCAATTGGCCATCTGATCTAACTTCTGGAGGCAGTCAAAATGATCCTTAGAATTCTTCCCTACCTTATTCCTGTGCTGAGATACAGGCTGCTCCAACCTGCTGTAAAATGCTTGATTTCGAGAGTGAGCGAAACTAATGAAAACATTGTTGGGGTAAAACCTAAAGGGAAAGGCCTAGCACCAAATTGCATTGGCCATCTGATCTAACTTCTGGAGGCAGTCAAAATGATCCTTAGAATTCTTCCCTACCTTATTCCTGTGCTGAGATACAGGCTGCTCCAACCTGCTGTAAAATGCTTGATTTCGAGAGTGAGCGAAACTAATGAAACCATTGTTGGGGTAAAACCTAAAGGGAAAGACCTAGCACCAAATCCAATTTGCCATCTGATCTAACTTCTGGAGGCAGTCAAAATGATCCTTAGAATTCTTCCCTACCTTATTCCTGTGCTGAGATACAGGCTGCTCCAACCTGCTGTAAAATGCTTGATTTCGAGAGTGAGCGAAACTAATGAAAACATTGTTGGGGTAAAACCTAAAGGGAAAGGCCTAGCACCAAATTGCATTGGCCATCTGATCTAACTTCTGGAGGCAGTCAAAATGAGTATTTGAATTCTTCCCTACCTTATTCCTGTGCTGAGATACAGGCTGCTCCAACCTGCTGTAAAATGCTTGATTTCGAGAGTGAACGAAACTAATGAAAACATTGTTGGGGTAAAACCTAAAGGGAAAGACCTAGCACCAAATTGCATTGGCCATCTGATCTAACTTCTGGAGGCAGTCAAAATGATCCTTAGAATTCTTCCCTACCTTATTCCTGTGCTGAGATACAGGCTGCTCCAACCTGCTGTAAAATGCTTGATTTCGAGAGTGAGCGAAACTAATGAAAACATTGTTGGGGTAAAACCTAAAGGGAAAGACCTAGCACCAAATCCAATTTGCCATCTGATCTAACTTCTGGAGGCAGTCAAAATGATCCTTAGAATTCTTCCCTACCTTATTCCTGTGCTGAGATACAGGCTGCTCCAACCTGCTGTAAAATGCTTGATTTCGAGAGTGAGCGAAACTAATGAAAACATTGTTGGGGTAAAACCTAAAGGGAAAGGCCTAGCACCAAATCCAATTTGCCATCTGATCTAACTTCTGGAGGCAGTCAAAATGATCCTTAGAATTCTTCCCTACCTTATTCCTGTGCTGAGATACAGGCTGCTCCAACCTGCTGTAAAATGCTTGATTTCGAGAGTGAGCGAAACTAATGAAAACATTGTTGGGGTAAAACCTAAAGGGAAAGACCTAGCACCAAATCCAATTTGCCATCTGATCTAACTTCTGGAGGCAGTCAAAATGATCCTTAGAATTCTTCCCTACCTTATTCCTGTGCTGAGATACAGGCTGCTCCAACCTGCTGTAAAATGCTTGATTTCGAGAGTGAGCGAAACTAATGAAAACATTGTTGGGGTAAAACCTAAAGGGAAAGGCCTAGCACCAAATTCCTTTGGCCATCTGATCTAACTTCTGGAGGCAGTCAAAATGAGTATTTGAATTCTTCCCTACCTTATTCCTGTGCTGAGATACAGGCTGCTCCAACCTGCTGTAAAATGCTTGATTTCGAGAGTGAGCGAAACTAATGAAAACATTGTTGGGGTAAAACCTAAAGGGAAAGGCCTAGCACCAAATTGCATTGGCCATCTGATCTAACTTCTGGAGGCAGTCAAAATGATCCTTAGAATTCTTCCCTACCTTATTCCTGTGCTGAGATACAGGCTGCTCCAACCTGCTGTAAAATGCTTGATTTCGAGAGTGAGCGAAACTAATGAAAACATTGTTGGGGTAAAACCTAAAGGGAAAGGCCTAGCACCAAATTGCATTGGCCATCTGATCTAACTTCTGGAGGCAGTCAAAATGATCCTTAGAATTCTTCCCTACCTTATTCCTGTGCTGAGATACAGGCTGCTCCAACCTGCTGTAAAATGCTTGATTTCGAGAGTGAGCGAAACTAATGAAAACATTGTTGGGGTAAAACCTAAAGGGAAAGACCTAGCACCAAATCCAATTTGCCATCTGATCTAACTTCTGGAGGCAGTCAAAATGATCCTTAGAATTCTTCCCTACCTTATTCCTGTGCTGAGATACAGGCTGCTCCAACCTGCTGTAAAATGCTTGATTTCGAGAGTGAGCGAAACTAATGAAAACATTGTTGGGGTAAAACCTAAAGGGAAAGACCTAGCACCAAATCCAATTTGCCATCTGATCTAACTTCTGGAGGCAGTCAAAATGATCCTTAGAATTCTTCCCTACCTTATTCCTGTGCTGAGATACAGGCTGCTCCAACCTGCTGTAAAATGCTTGATTTCGAGAGTGAGCGAAACTAATGAAAACATTGTTGGGGTAAAACCTAAAGGGAAAGGCCTAGCACCAAATTCCTTTGGCCATCTGATCTAACTTCTGGAGGCAGTCAAAATGAGTATTTGAATTCTTCCCTACCTTATTCCTGTGCTGAGATACAGGCTGCTCCAACCTGCTGTAAAATGCTTGATTTCGAGAGTGAGCGAAACTAATGAAAACATTGTTGGGGTAAAACCTAAAGGGAAAGGCCTAGCACCAAATTGCATTGGCCATCTGATCTAACTTCTGGAGGCAGTCAAAATGAGTATTTGAATTCTTCCCTACCTTATTCCTGTGCTGAGATACAGGCTGCTCCAACCTGCTGTAAAATGCTTGATTTCGAGAGTGAGCGAAACTAATGAAAACATTGTTGGGGTAAAACCTAAAGGGAAAGGCCTAGCACCAAATTGCATTGGCCATCTGATCTAACTTCTGGAGGCAGTCAAAATGATCCTTAGAATTCTTCCCTACCTTATTCCTGTGCTGAGATACAGGCTGCTCCAACCTGCTGTAAAATGCTTGATTTCGAGAGTGAGCGAAACTAATGAAAACATTGTTGGGGTAAAACCTAAAGGGAAAGGCCTCGCACCAAATCCAATTTGCCATCTGATCTAACTTCTGGAGGCAGTCAAAATGAGCCTTAGAATTCTTCCC
This sequence comes from Melanerpes formicivorus, assembly GCF_026170545.1. Classification (NCBI taxonomy): domain Eukaryota; kingdom Metazoa; phylum Chordata; class Aves; order Piciformes; family Picidae; genus Melanerpes; species Melanerpes formicivorus. The sequence continues at coordinate 25,595 of NW_027142981.1, read as the reverse complement.
TACCTTATTCCTGTGCTGAGATACAGGCTGCTCCAACCTGCTGTAAAATGCTTGATTTCGAGAGTGAGCGAAACTAATGAAAACATTGTTGGGGTAAAACCTAAAGGGAAAGGCCTAGCACCAAATCCAATTTGCCATCTGATCTAACTTCTGGAGGCAGTCAAAATGATCCTTAGAATTCTTCCCTACCTTATTCCTGTGCTGAGATACAGGCTGCTCCAACCTGCTGTAAAATGCTTGATTTCGAGAGTGAGCGAAACTAATGAAAACATTGTTGGGGTAAAACCTAAAGGGAAAGACCTAGCACCAAATCCAATTTGCCATCTGATCTAACTTCTGGAGGCAGTCAAAATGAGTATTTGAATTCTTCCCTACCTTATTCCTGTGCTGAGATACAGGCTGCTCCAACCTGCTGTAAAATGCTTGATTTCGAGAGTGAGCGAAACTAATGAAAACATTGTTGGGGTAAAACCTAAAGGGAAAGACCTAGCACCAAATTGCATTGGCCATCTGATCTAACTTCTGGAGGCAGTCAAAATGATCCTTAGAATTCTTCCCTACCTTATTACTGTGCGGAGATACAGGCTGCTCCAACCTGCTGTAAAATGCTTGATTTCGAGAGTGAGCGAAACTAATGAAAACATTGTTGGGGTAAAACCTAAAGGGAAAGACCTAGCACCAAATCCAATTTGCCATCTGATCTAACTTCTGGAGGCAGTCAAAATGATCCTTAGAATTCTTCCCTACCTTATTCCTGTGCTGAGATACAGGCTGCTCCAACCTGCTGTAAAATGCTTGATTTCGAGAGTGAGCGAAACTAATGAAAACATTGTTGGGGTAAAACCTAAAGGGAAAGGCCTAGCACCAAATTGCATTGGCCATCTGATCTAACTTCTGGAGGCAGTCAAAATGAGTATTTGAATTCTTCCCTACCTTATTCCTGTGCTGAGATACAGGCTGCTCCAACCTGCTGTAAAATGCTTGATTTCGAGAGTGAGCGAAACTAATGAAAACATTGTTGGGGTAAAACCTAAAGGGAAAGGCCTAGCACCAAATTGCATTGGCCATCTGATCTAACTTCTGGAGGCAGTCAAAATGATCCTTAGAATTCTTCCCTACCTTATTCCTGTGCTGAGATACAGGCTGCTCCAACCTGCTGTAAAATGCTTGATTTCGAGAGTGAGCGAAACTAATGAAACCATTGTTGGGGTAAAACCTAAAGGGAAAGACCTAGCACCAAATCCAATTTGCCATCTGATCTAACTTCTGGAGGCAGTCAAAATGAGCCTTAGAATTCTTCCCTACCTTATTCCTGTGCTGAGATACAGGCTGCTCCAACCTGCTGTAAAATGCTTGATTTCGAGAGTGAGCGAAACTAATGAAAACATTGTTGGGGTAAAACCTAAAGGGAAAGACCTAGCACCAAATTGCATTGGCCATCTGATCTAACTTCTGGAGGCAGTCAAAATGAGTATTTGAATTCTTCCCTACCTTATTCCTGTGCTGAGATACAGGCTGCTCCAACCTGCTGTAAAATGCTTGATTTCGAGAGTGAGCGAAACTAATGAAAACATTGTTGGGGTAAAACCTAAAGGGAAAGGCCTAGCACCAAATTGCATTGGCCATCTGATCTAACTTCTGGAGGCAGTCAAAATGATCCTTAGAATTCTTCCCTACCTTATTCCTGTGCTGAGATACAGGCTGCTCCAACCTGCTGTAAAATGCTTGATTTCGAGAGTGAGCGAAACTAATGAAAACATTGTTGGGGTAAAACCTAAAGGGAAAGACCTAGCACCAAATCCAATTTGCCATCTGATCTAACTTCTGGAGGCAGTCAAAATGATCCTTAGAATTCTTCCCTACCTTATTCCTGTGCTGAGATACAGGCTGCTCCAACCTGCTGTAAAATGCTTGATTTCGAGAGTGAGCGAAACTAATGAAAACATTGTTGGGGTAAAACCTAAAGGGAAAGACCTAGCACCAAATCCAATTTGCCATCTGATCTAACTTCTGGAGGCAGTCAAAATGATCCTTAGAATTCTTCCCTACCTTATTCCTGTGCTGAGATACAGGCTGCTCCAACCTGCTGTAAAATGCTTGATTTCGAGAGTGAGCGAAACTAATGAAAACATTGTTGGGGTAAAACCTAAAGGGAAAGGCCTAGCACCAAATTCCTTTGGCCATCTGATCTAACTTCTGGAGGCAGTCAAAATGATCCTTAGAATTCTTCCCTACCTTATTCCTGTGCTGAGATACAGGCTGCTCCAACCTGCTGTAAAATGCTTGATTTCGAGAGTGAGCGAAACTAATGAAAACATTGTTGGGGTAAAACCTAAAGGGAAAGGCCTAGCACCAAATTGCATTGGCCATCTGATCTAACTTCTGGAGGCAGTCAAAATGAGTATTTGAATTCTTCCCTACCTTATTCCTGTGCTGAGATACAGGCTGCTCCAACCTGCTGTAAAATGCTTGATTTCGAGAGTGAGCGAAACTAATGAAAACATTGTTGGGGTAAAACCTAAAGGGAAAGGCCTAGCACCAAATTGCATTGGCCATCTGATCTAACTTCTGGAGGCAGTCAAAATGATCCTTAGAATTCTTCCCTACCTTATTCCTGTGCTGAGATACAGGCTGCTCCAACCTGCTGTAAAATGCTTGATTTCGAGAGTGAGCGAAACTAATGAAAACATTGTTGGGGTAAAACCTAAAGGGAAAGGCCTCGCACCAAATCCAATTTGCCATCTGATCTAACTTCTGGAGGCAGTCAAAATGATCCTTAGAATTCTTCCCTACCTTATTCCTGTGCTGAGATACAGGCTGCTCCAACCTGCTGTAAAATGCTTGATTTCGAGAGTTAGCGAAACTAATGAAAACATTGTTGGGGTAAAACCTAAAGGGAAAGGCCTAGCACCAAATTGCATTGGCCATCTGATCTAACTTCTGGAGGCAGTCAAAATGAGTATTTGAATTCTTCCCTACCTTATTCCTGTGCTGAGATACAGGCTGCTCCAACGTGCTGTAAAATGCTTGATTTCGAGAGTGAGCGAAACTAATGAAAACATTGTTGGGGTAAAACCTAAAGGGAAAGACCTAGCACCAAATTGCATTGGCCATCTGATCTAACTTCTGGAGGCAGTCAAAATGATCCTTAGAATTCTTCCCTACCTTATTCCTGTGCTGAGATACAGGCTGCTCCAACCTGCTGTAAAATGCTTGATTTCGAGAGTGAGCGAAACTAATGAAAACATTGTTGGGGTAAAACCTAAAGGGAAAGACCTAGCACCAAATCCAATTTGCCATCTGATCTAACTTCTGGAGGCAGTCAAAATGATCCTTAGAATTCTTCCCTACCTTATTCCTGTGCTGAGATACAGGCTGCTCCAACCTGCTGTAAAATGCTTGATTTCGAGAGTGAGCGAAACTAATGAAAACATTGTTGGGGTAAAACCTAAAGGGAAAGACCTAGCACCAAATCCAATTTGCCATCTGATCTAACTTCTGGAGGCAGTCAAAATGAGCCTTAGAATTCTTCCCTTCCTTATTCCTGTGCTGAGATACAGGCTGCTCCAACCTGCTGTAAAATGCTTGATTTCAAGAGTGAGCGAAACTAATGAAAACATTGTTGGGGTAAAACCTAAAGGGAAAGACCTAGCACCAAATCCAATTTGCCATCTGATCTAACTTCTGGAGGCAGTCAAAATGATCCTTAGAATTCTTCCCTACCTTATTCCTGTGCTGAGATACAGGCTGCTCCAACCTGCTGTAAAATGCTTGATTTCGAGAGTGAGCGAAACTAATGAAAACATTGTTGGGGTAAAACCTAAAGGGAAAGGCCTAGCACCAAATTCCTTTGGCCATCTGATCTAACTTCTGGAGGCAGTCAAAATGAGTATTTGAATTCTTCCCTACCTTATTCCTGTGCTGAGATACAGGCTGCTCCAACCTGCTGTAAAATGCTTGATTTCGAGAGTGAGCGAAACTAATGAAAACATTGTTGGGGTAAAAACTAAAGGGAAAGACCTAGCACCAAATTGCATTGGCCATCTGATCTAACTTCTGGAGGCAGTCAAAATGAGTATTTGAATTCTTCCCTACCTTATTCCTGTGCTGAGATACAGGCTGCTCCAACCTGCTGTAAAATGCTTGATTTCGAGAGTGAGCGAAACTAATGAAAACATTGTTGGGGTAAAACCTAAAGGGAAAGGCCTAGCAACAAATTGCATTGGCCATCTGATCTAACTTCTGGAGGCAGTCAAAATGAGTATTTGAATTCTTCCCTACCTTATTCCTGTGCTGAGATACAGGCTGCTCCAACCTGCTGTAAAATGCTTGATTTCGAGAGTGAGCGAAACTAATGAAAACATTGTTGGGGTAAAACCTAAAGGGAAAGACCTAGCACCAAATTCCATTGGCCATCTGATCTAACTTCTGGAGGCAGTCAAAATGATCCTTAGAATTCTTCCCTACCTTATTCCTGTGCTGAGATACAGGCTGCTCCAACCTGCTGTAAAATGCTTGATTTCGAGAGTGAGCGAAACTAATGAAAACATTGTTGGGGTAAAACCTAAAGGGAAAGACCTAGCACCAAATCCAATTTGCCATCTGATCTAACTTCTGGAGGCAGTCAAAATGATCCTTAGAATTCTTCCCTACCTTATTCCTGTGCTGAGATGCAGGCTGCTCCGACCTGCTGTAAAATGCTTGATTTCGAGAGTGAGCGAAACTAATGAAAACATTGTTGGGGTAAAACCTAAAGGGAAAGACCTAGCACCAAATCCAATTTGCCATCTGATCTAACTTCTGGAGGCAGTCAAAATGATCCTTAGAATTCTTCCCTACCTTATTCCTGTGCTGAGATACAGGCTGCTCCAACGTGCTGTAAAATGCTTGATTTCGAGAGTGAGCGAAACTAATGAAAACATTGTTGGGGTAAAACCTAAAGGGAAAGACCTAGCACCAAATCCAATTTGCCATCTGATCTAACTTCTGGAGGCAGTCAAAATGATCCTTAGAATTCTTCCCTACCTTATTCCTGTGCTGAGATACAGGATGCTCCAACCTGCTGTAAAATGCTTGATTTCGAGAGTGAGCGAAAATAATGAAAACATTGTTGGGGTAAAACCTAAAGGGAAAGGCCTAGCACCAAATACCATTGGCCATCTGATCTAACTTCTGGAGGCAGTCAAAATGAGTATTTGAATTCTTCCCTACCTTATTCCTGTGCTGAGATACAGGCTGCTCCAACCTGCTGTAAAATGCTTGATTTCGAGAGTGAGCGAAACTAATGAAAACATTGTTGGGGTAAAACCTAAAGGGAAAGACCTAGCACCAAATTGCATTGGCCATCTGATCTATACTTCTGGAGGCAGTCAAAATGAGTATTTGAATTCTTCCCTACCTTATTCCTGTGCTGAGATACAGGCTGCTCCAACCTGCTGTAAAATGCTTGATTTCGAGAGTGAGCGAAACTAATGAAAACATTGTTGGGGTAAAAACTAAAGGGAAAGACCTAGCACCAAATTGCATTGGCCATCTGATCTAACTTCTGGAGGCACTCAAAATGAGTATTTGAATTCTTCCCTACCTTATTACTGTGCTGAGATACAGGCTGCTCCAACCTGCTGTAAAATGCTTGATTTCGAGAGTGAGCGAAACTAATGAAAACATTGTTGGGGTAAAACCTAAAGGGAAAGACCTAGCACCAAATCCAATTTGCCATCTGATCTAAGTTCTGGAGGCAGTCAAAATGATCCTTAGAATTCTTCCCTACCTTATTCCTGTGCTGAGATGCAGGCTGCTCCAACCTGCTGTAAAATGCTTGATTTCGAGAGTGAGCGAAACTAATGAAAACATTGTTGGGGTAAAACCTAAAGGGAAAGACCTAGCACCAAATCCAATTTGCCATCTGATCTAACTTCTGGAGGCAGTCAAAATGATCCTTAGAATTCTTCCCTACCTTATTCCTGTGCTGAGATACAGGCTGCTCCAACCTGCTGTAAAATGCTTGATTTCGAGAGTGAGCGAAACTAATGAAAACATTGTTGGGGTAAAACCTAAAGGGAAAGACCTAGCACCAAATTGCATTGGCCATCTGATCTAACTTCTGGAGGCAGTCAAAATGATCCTTAGAATTCTTCCCTACCTTATTCCTGTGCTGAGATACAGGCTGCTCCAACCTGCTGTAAAATGCTTGATTTCGAGAGTGAGCGAAACTAATGAAAACATTGTTGGGGTAAAACCTAAAGGGAAAGGCCTAGCACCAAATCCAATTTGCCATCTGATCTAACTTCTGGAGGCAGTCAAAATGAGCCTTAGAATTCTTCCCTACCTTATTCCTGTGCTGAGATACAGGCTGCTCCAACCTGCTGTAAAATGCTTGATTTCGAGAGTGGGCGAAACTAATGAAAACATTGTTGGGGTAAAAGCTAAAGGGAAAGGCCTAGCACCAAATTGCATTGGCCATCTGATCTAACTTCTGGAGGCAGTCAAAATGAGTATTTGAATTCTTCCCTACCTTATTCCTGTGCTGAGATACAGGCTGCTCCAACCTGCTGTAAAATGCTTGATTTCGAGTGTGAGCGAAACTAATGAAAACATTGTTGGGGTAAAACCTAAAGGGAAAGACCGAGCACCAAATCCAATTTGCCATCTGATCTAACTTCTGGAGGCAGTCAAAATGATCCTTAGAATTCTTCCCTACCTTATTCCTGTGCTGAGATACAGGCTGCTCCAACCTGCTGTAAAATGCTTGATTTCGAGAGTGAGCGAAACAAATGAAAACATTGTTGGGGTAAAACCTAAAGGGAAAGACCTAGCACCAAATTGCATTGGCCATCTGATCTAACTTCTGGAGGCAGTCAAAATGAGCCTTAGAATTCTTCCCTACCTTATTCCTGTGCTGAGATACAGGCTGCTCCAACCTGCTGTAAAATGCTTGATTTCGAGAGTGAGCGAAACTAATGAAAACATTGTTGGGGTAAAACCTAAAGGGAAAGACCTAGCACCAAATCCAATTTGCCATCTGATCTAACTTCTGGAGGCAGTCAAAATGATCCTTAGAATTCTTCCCTACCTTATTCCTGTGCTGAGATACAGGCTGCTCCAACCTGCTGTAAAATGCTTGATTTCGAGAGTGAGCGAAACTAATGAAAACATTGTTGGGGTAAAACCTAAAGGGAAAGACCTAGCACCAAATCCAATTTGCCATCTGATCTAACTTCTGGAGGCATTCAAAATGATCCTTAGAATTCTTCCCTACCTTATTCCTGTGCTGAGATACAGGCTGCTCCAACCTGCTGTAAAATGCTTGATTTTGAGAGTGAGCGAAACTAATGAAAACATTGTTGGGGGTAAAACCTAAAGGGAAAGACCTAGCACCAAATCCAATTTGCCATCTGATCTAACTTCTGGAGGCAGTCAAAATGATCCTTAGAATTCTTCCCTACCTTATTCCTGTGCTGAGATACAGGCTGCTCCAACCTGCTGTAAAATGCTTGATTTCGAGAGTGAGCGAAACTAATGACAACATTGTTGGGGTAAAACCTAAAGGAAAAGGCCTAGCACCAAATTGCATTGGCCATCTGATCTAACTTCTGGAGGCAGTCAAAATGAGTATTTGAATTCTTCCCTACCTTATTCCTGTGCTGAGATACAGGCTGCTCCAACCTGCTGTAAAATGCTTGATTTCGAGAGTGAGCGAAACTAATGAAAACATTGTTGGGGTAAAACCTAAAGGGAAAGTCCTAGCACCAAATTGCATTGGCCATCTGATCTAACTTCTGGAGGCAGTCAAAATGATCCTTAGAATTCTTCCCTACCTTATTCCTGTGCTGAGATACAGGCTGCTCCAACCTGCTGTAAAATGCTTGATTTCGAGAGTGAGCGAAACTAATGAAAACATTGTTGGGGTAAAACCTAAAGGGAAAGACCTAGCACCAAATCCAATTTGCCATCTGATCTAACTTCTGGAGGCAGTCAAAATGATCCTTAGAATTCTTCCCTACCTTATTCCTGTGCTGAGATACAGGCTGCTCCAACCTGCTGTAAAATGCTTGATTTCGAGAGTGAGCGAAACTAATGAAAACATTGTTGGGGTAAAACCTAAAGGGAAAGACCTAGCACCAAATTGCATTGGCCATCAGATCTAACTTCTGGAGGCAGTCAAAATGATCCTTAGAATTCTTCCCTACCTTATTCCTGTGCTGAGATACAGGCTGCTCCAACCTGCTGTAAAATGCTTGATTTCGAGAGTGAGCGAAACTAATGAAAACATTGTTGGGGTAAAACCTAAAGGGAAAGGCCTAGCACCAAATCCAATTTGCCATCTGATCTAACTTCTGGAGGCAGTCAAAATGATCCTTAGAATTCTTCCCTACCTTATTCCTGTGCTCAGATACAGGCTGCTCCAACCTGCTGTAAAATGCTTGATTTCGAGAGTGAGCGAAACTAATGAAAACATTGTTGGGGTAAAACCTAAAGGGAAAGACCTAGCACCAAATCCAATTTGCCATCTGATCTAACTTCTGGAGGCAGTCAAAATGATCCTTAGAATTCTTCCCTACCTTATTCCTGTGCTGAGATACAGGCTGCTCCAACCTGCTGTAAAATGCTTGATTTCGAGAGTGAGCGAAACTAATGAAAACATTGTTGGGGTAAAACCTAAAGGGAAAGACCTAGCACCAAATCCAATTTGCCATCTGATCTAACTTCTGGAGGCAGTCAAAATGAGTATTTGAATTCTTCCCTACCTTATTCCTGTGCTGAGACACAGGCTGCTCCAACCTGCTGTAAAATGCTTGATTTCGAGAGTGAGCGAAACAAATGAAAACATTGTTGGGGTAAAACCTAAAGGGAAAGACCTAGCACCAAATTGCATTGGCCATCTGATCTAACTTCTGGAGGCAGTCAAAATGATCCTTAGAATTCTTCCCTACCTTATTCCTGTGCTGAGATACAGGCTGCTCCAACCTGCTGTAAAATGCTTGATTTCGAGAGTGAGCGAAACTAATGAAAACATTGTTGGGGTAAAACCTAAAGGGAAAGACCTAGCACCAAATCCAATTTGCCATCTGATCTAACTTCTGGAGGCAGTCAAAATGATCCTTAGAATTCTTCCCTACCTTATTCCTGTGCTGAGATACAGGCTGCTCCAACCTGCTGTAAAATGCTTGATTTCGAGAGTGAGCGAAACTAATGAAAACATTGTTGGGGTAAAACCTAAAGGGAAAGACCTAGCACCAAATCCAATTTGCCATCTGATCTAACTTCTGGAGGCAGTCAAAATGATCCTTAGAATTCTTCCCTTCCTTATTCCTGTGCTGAGATACAGGCTGCTCCAACCTGCTGTAAAATGCTTGATTTCGAGAGTGAGCGAAACTAATGAAAACATTGTTGGGGTAAAACCTAAAGGGAAAGACCTAGCACCAAATCCAATTTGCCATCTGATCTAACTTCTGGAGGCAGTCAAAATGATCCTTAGAATTCTTCCCTACCTTATTCCTGTGCTGAGATACAGGCTGCTCAAACCTGCTGTAAAATGCTTGATTTCGAGAGTGAGCGAAACTAATGAAAACATTGTTGGGGTAAAACCTAAAGGGAAAGGCCTAGCACCAAATTGCATTGGCCATCTGATCTAACTTCTGGAGGCAGTCAAAATGAGCATTTGAATTCTTCCCTACCTTATTCCTGTGCTGAGATACAGGCTGCTCCAACCTGCTGTAAAATGCTTGATTTCGAGAGTGAGCGAAACTAATGAAAACATTGTTGGGGTAAAACCTAAAGGGAAAGACCTAGCACCAAATCCAATTTGCCATCTGATCTAACTTCTGGAGGCAGTCAAAATGAGCCTTAGAATTCTTCCCTACCTTATTCCTGTGCTGAGATACAGGCTGCTCCAACCTGCTGTAAAATGCTTGATTTCGAGAGTGAGCGAAACTAATGAAAACATTGTTGGGGTCAAACCTAAAGGGAAAGACCTAGCACCAAATCCAATTTGCCATCTGATCTAACTTCTGGAGGCAGTCAAAATGATCCTTAGAATTCTTCCCTACCTTATTCCTGTGCTGAGATACAGGCTGCTCCAACCTGCTGTAAAATGCTTGATTTCGAGAGTGAGCGAAACTAATGAAAACATTGTTGGGGTAAAACCTAAAGGGAAAGGCCTAGCACCAAATTCCTTTGGCCATCTGATCTAACTTCTGGAGGCAGTCAAAATGAGTATTTGAATTCTTCCCTACCTTATTCCTGTGCTGAGATACAGGCTGCTCCAACCTGCTGTAAAATGCTTGATTTCGAGAGTGAGCGAAACTAATGAAAACATTGTTGGGGTAAAACCTAAAGGGAAAGGCCTAGCACCAAATTGCATTGGCCATCTGATCTAACTTCTGGAGGCAGTCAAAATGAGTATTTGAATTCTTCCCTACCTTATTCCTGTGCTGAGATGCAGGCTGCTCCAACCTGCTGTAAAATGCTTGATTTCGAGAGTGAGCGAAACTAATGAAAACATTGTTGGGGTAAAACCTAAAGGGAAAGGCCTAGCACCAAATTGCATTGGCCATCTGATCTAACTTCTGGAGGCAGTCAAAATGAGTATTTGAATTCTTCCCTACCTTATTCCTGTGCTGAGATACAGGCTGCTCCAACCTGCTGTAAAATGCTTGATTTCGAGAGTGAGCGAAACTAATGAAAACATTGTTGGGGTAAAACCTAAAGGGAAAGGCCACGCACCAAATCCAATTTGCCATCTGATCTAACTTCTGGAGGCAGTCAAAATGATCTGATCCTTAGAATTCTTCCCTACCTTATTCCTGTGCTGAGATACAGGCTGCTCCAACCTGCTGTAAAATGCTTGATTTCGAGAGTGAGGCGAAACTAATGAAAACATTGTTGGGGGTAAAACCTAAAGGGAAAGGCCTAGCACCAAATTGCATTGGCCATCTGATCTAACTTCTGGAGGCAGTCAAAATGATCCTTAGAATTCTTCCCTACCTTATTCCTGTGCTGAGATACAGGCTGCTCCAACCTGCTGTAAAATGCTTGATTTCGAGAGTGAGCGAAACTAATGAAAACATTGTTGGGGTAAAACCTAAAGGGGAAAGACCTAGCACCAAATCCAATTTGCCATCTGATCTAACTTCTGGAGGCAGTCAAAATGAGCCTTAGAATTCTTCCCTACCTTATTCCTGTGCTGAGATACAGGCTGCTCCAACCTGCTGTAAAAATGCTTGATTTCGAGAGTGAGCGAAACTAATGAAAACATTGTTGGGGTAAAACCTAAAGGGAAAGGCCTAGCACCAAATTCCATTGGCCATCTGATCTAACTTCTGGAGGCAGTCAAAATGAGTATTTGAATTCTTCCCTACCTTATTACTGTGCTGAGATACAGGCTGCTCCAACCTGCTGTAAAATGCTTGATTTCGAGAGTGAGCGAAACTAATGAAAACATTGTTGGGGTAAAAAACTAAAGGGAAAGACCTAGCACCAAATTGCATTGGCCATCTGATCTAACTTCTGGAGGCAGTCAAAATCAGTATTTGAATTCTTCCCTACCTTATTCCTGTGCTGAGATACAGGCTGCTCCAACCTGCTGTAAAATGCTTGATTTCGAGAGGTGAGCGAAACTAATGAAAACATTGTTGGGGTAAAACCTAAAGGGAAAGACCTAGCACCAAATCCAATTTGCCATCTGATCTAACTTCTGGAGGCAGTCAAAATGATCCTTAGAATTCTTCCCTACCTTATTCCTGTGCTGAGATACAGGCTGCTCCAACCTGCTGTAAAATGCTTGATTTCGAGAGTGAGCGAAACTAATGAAAACATTGTTGGGGTAAAACCTAAAGGGAAAGACCTAGCACCAAATTCCATTGGCCATCTGATCTAACTTCTGGAGGCAGTCAAAATGATCCTTAGAATTCTTCCCTACCTTATTCCTGTGCTGAGATGCAGGCTGCTCCAACCTGCTGTAAAATGCTTGATTTCGAGAGTGAGCGAAACTAATGAAAACATTGTTGGGGGTTAAAACCTAAAGGGAAAAGACCTAGCACCAAATCCAATTTGCCATCTGATCTAACTTCTGGAGGCAGTCAAAATGATCCTTAGAATTCTTCCCTACCTTATTCCTGTGCTGAGATACAGGCTGCTCCAACCTGCTGTAAAATGCTTGATTTCGAGAGTGAGCGAAACTAATGAAAACATTGTTGGGGTAAAAACCTAAAGGGAAAAGGCCTAGCACCAAATTGCATTGGCCATCTGATCTAACTTCTGGAGGCAGTCAAAATGATCCTTAGAATTCTTCCCTACCTTATTCCTGTGCTGAGATACAGGCTGCTCCAACCTGCTGTAAAATGCTTGATTTCGAGAGGTGAGCGAAACTAATGAAAACATTGTTGGGGTTTAAAACCTAAAGGGGAAAGACCTAGCACCAAATCCAATTTGCCATCTGATCTAACTTCTGGAGGCAGTCAAAAATGATCCTTAGAATTCTTCCCTACCTTATTCCTGTGCTGAGATACAGGCTGCTCCAACCTGCTGTAAAATGCTTGATTTCGAGAGTGAGCGAAACTAATGAAAACATTGTTGGGGTAAAACCTAAAGGGAAAGGCCTAGCACCAAATTCCATTGGCCATCTGATCTAACTTCTGGAGGCAGTCAAAATGAGTATTTGAATTCTTCCCTACCTTATTACTGTGCTGAGATACAGGCTGCTCCAACCTGCTGTAAAATGCTTGATTTCGAGAGTGAGCGAAACTAATGAAAACATTGTTGGGGGTAAAAAAACTAAAGGGAAAGACCTAGCACCAAATTGCATTGGCCATCTGATCTAACTTCTGGAGGCAGTCAAAATGAGTATTTGAATTCTTCCCTACCTTATTCCTGTGCTGAGATACAGGGCTGCTCCAACCTGCTGTAAAAATGCTTGATTTCGAGGAGTGAGCGAAACTAATGAAAACATTGTTGGGGTAAAACCTAAAGGGAAAGGCCTAGCACCAAATTGCATTGGCCATCTGATCTAACTTCTGGAGGCAGTCAAAATGAGTATTTGAATTCTTCCCTACCTTATTACTGTGCTGAGATACAGGCTGCTCCAACCTGCTGTAAAATGCTTGATTTCGAGAGTGAGCGAAACTAATGAAAACATTGTTGGGGTAAAACCTAAAGGGAAAGACCTAGCACCAAATTCCATTGGCCATCTGATCTAACTTCTGGAGGCAGTCAAAATGATCCTTAGAATTCTTCCCTACCTTATTCCTGTGCTGAGATGCAGGCTGCTCCAACCTGCTGTAAAATGCTTGATTTCGAGAGTGAGCGAAACTAATGAAAACATTGTTGGGGTAAAACCTAAAGGGAAAGACCTAGCACCAAATCCAATTTGCCATCTGATCTAACTTCTGGAGGCAGTCAAAATGATCCTTAGAATTCTTCCCTACCTTATTCCTGTGCTGAGATACAGGCTGCTCCAACCTGCTGTAAAATGCTTGATTTCGAGGAGTGAGCGAAACTAATGAAAACATTGTTGGGGGTAAAACCTAAAGGGAAAGACCTAGCACCAAATCCAATTTGCCATCTGATCTAACTTCTGGAGGCAGTCAAAATGAGCCTTAGAATTCTTCCCTACCTTATTCCTGTGCTGAGATACAGGCTGCTCCAACCTGCTGTAAAAATGCTTGATTTCGAGAGTGAGCGAAACTAATGAAAACATTGTTGGGGTTAAAACCTAAAGGGAAAGACCTAGCACCAAATCCAATTTGCCATCTGATCTAACTTCTGGGAGGCAGTCAAAATGATCCTTAGAATTCTTCCCTACCTTATTCCTGTGCTGAGATACAGGCTGCTCCAACCTGCTGTAAAAATGCTTGATTTCGAGGAGTGAGCGAAACTAATGAAAACATTGTTGGGGTTAAAACCTAAAGGGGAAAGACCTAGCACCAAATCCAATTTGCCATCTGATCTAACTTCTGGAGGCAGTCAAAATGAGCATTTGAATTCTTCCCTACCTTATTCCTGTGCTGAGATACAGGCTGCTCCAACCTGCTGTAAAATGCTTGATTTCGGAGAGTGAGCGAAACTAATGAAAACATTGTTGGGGTAAAAACCCTAAAGGGAAAGACCTAGCACCAAATTCCATTGGCCATCTGATCTAACTTCTGGAGGCAGTCAAAATGAGCCTTAGAATTCTTCCCCTACCTTATTCCTGTGCTGAGATGCAGGCTGCTCCAACCTGCTGTAAAATGCTTGATTTCGAGAGTGAGCGAAACTAATGAAAACATTGTTGGGGGTTAAAACCTAAAGGGAAAGACCTAGCACCAAATTCCATTGGCCATCTGATCTAACTTCTGGAGGCAGTCAAAATGAGCCTTAGAATTCTTCCCTACCTTATTCCTGTGCTGAGATGCAGGCTGCTCCAACCTGCTGTAAAATGCTTGATTTCGAGAGTGAGCGAAAACTAATGAAAACATTGTTGGGGTAAAACCTAAAGGGAAAGACCTAGCACCAAATCCAATTTGCCATCTGATCTAACTTCTGGAGGCAGTCAAAATGATCCTTAGAATTCTTCCCTACCTTATTCCTGTGCTGAGATACAGGCTGCTCCAACCTGCTGTAAAATGCTTGATTTCGAGAGGTGAGCGAAACTAATGAAAACATTGTTGGGGGTTAAAACCTAAAGGGAAAGGCCTAGCACCAAATTGCATTGGCCATCTGATCTAACTTCTGGAGGCAGTCAAAATGATCCTTAGAATTCTTCCCTACCTTATTCCTGTGCTGAGATACAGGCTGCTCCAACCTGCTGTAAAATGCTTGATTTCGAGAGTGAGCGAAACTAATGAAAACATTGTTGGGGGTAAAACCTAAAGGGAAAGACCCTAGCACCAAATCCAATTTGCCATCTGATCTAACTTCTGGAGGCAGTCAAAATGATCCTTAGAATTCTTCCCTACCTTATTCCTGTGCTGAGATACAGGCTGCTCCAACCTGCTGTAAAATGCTTGATTTCGAGGAGTGAGCGAAACTAATGAAAAACATTGTTGGGGTTAAAACCTAAAGGGAAAGGCCTAGCACCAAATTCCATTGGCCATCTGATCTAACTTCTGGAGGCAGTCAAAATGAGTATTTGAATTCTTCCCTACCTTATTACTGTGCTGAGATACAGGCTGCTCCAACCTGCTGTAAAATGCTTGATTTCGAGAGGTGAGGCGAAACTAATGAAAACATTGTTGGGGTAAAAAACTAAAGGGAAAGACCTAGCACCAAATTGCATTGGCCATCTGATCTAACTTCTGGAGGCAGTCAAAATGAGTATTTGAATTCTTCCCTACCTTATTCCTGTGCTGAGATACAGGCTGCTCCAACCTGCTGTAAAATGCTTGATTTCGAGAGTGAGCGAAACTAATGAAAACATTGTTGGGGGTAAAACCTAAAGGGAAAAGGCCTAGCACCAAATTGCATTGGCCATCTGATCTAACTTCTGGAGGCAGTCAAAATGAGTATTTGAATTCTTCCCTACCTTATTACTGTGCTGAGATACAGGCTGCTCCAACCTGCTGTAAAATGCTTGATTTCGAGAGTGAGCGAAACTAATGAAAACATTGTTGGGTGGTAAAAACCTAAAGGGAAAGACCTAGCACCAAATTCCATTGGCCATCTGATCTAACTTCTGGAGGCAGGTCAAAATGATCCTTAGAATTCTTCCCTACCTTATTCCTGTGCTGAGATGCAGGCTGCTCCAACCTGCTGTAAAATGCTTGGATTTCGAGAGTGAGCGAAACTAATGAAAACATTGTTGGGGTAAAACCTAAAGGGGAAAGACCTAGCACCAAATCCAATTTGCCATCTGATCTAACTTCTGGAGGCAGTCAAAATGATCCTTAGAATTCTTCCCTACCTTATTCCTGTGCTGAGATACAGGCTGCTCCAACCTGCTGTAAAATGCTTGATTTCGAGAGTGAGCGAAACTAATGAAAACATTGTTGGGGGTAAAACCTAAAGGGAAAGACCTAGCACCAAATCCAATTTGCCATCTGATCTAACTTCTGGAGGCAGTCAAAATGAGCCTTAGAATTCTTCCCTACCTTATTCCTGTGCTGAGATACAGGCTGCTCCAACCTGCTGTAAAATGCTTGATTTCGAGAGTGAGCGAAACTAATGAAAACATTGTTGGGGTAAAACCTAAAGGGAAAGACCTAGCACCAAATCCAATTTGCCATCTGATCTAACTTCTGGAGGCAGTCAAAATGATCCTTAGAATTCTTCCCTACCTTATTCCTGTGCTGAGATACAGGCTGCTCCAACCTGCTGTAAAATGCTTGATTTCGAGAGTGTGAGCGAAACTAATGAAAACATTGTTGGGGTAAAAACCTAAAGGGAAAGACCCTAGCACCAAATCCAATTTGCCATCTGATCTAACTTCTGGAGGCAGTCCAAAATGAGCATTTGAATTCTTCCCTACCTTATTCCTGTGCTGAGATACAGGCTGCTCCAACCTGCTGTAAAATGCTTGATTTCGAGAGTGAGCGAAACTAATGAAAACATTGTTGGGGGTTAAAACCTAAAGGGAAAGGACCTAGCACCAAATTCCATTGGCCATCTGATCTAACTTCTGGAGGCAGTCAAAATGAGCCTTAGAATTCTTCCCTACCTTATTCCTGTGCTGAGATGCAGGCTGCTCCAACCTGCTGTAAAATGCTTGATTTCGAGAGTGAGCGAAACTAATGAAAACATTGTTGGGGGTAAAACCTAAAGGGAAAGACCTAGCACCAAATTCCATTGGCCATCTGATCTAACTTCTGGAGGCAGTCAAAATGAGCCTTAGAATTCTTCCCTACCTTATTCCTGTGCTGAGATGCAGGCTGCTCCAACCTGCTGTAAAATGCTTGATTTCGAGAGTGAGCGAAACTAATGAAAACATTGTTGGGGTGTAAAACCTAAAGGGAAAGACCTAGCACCAAATCCAATTTGCCATCTGATCTAACTTCTGGAGGCAGTCAAAATGATCCTTAGAATTCTTCCCTACCTTATTCCTGTGCTGAGATACAGGCTGCTCCAACCTGCTGTAAAATGCTTGATTTCGAGAGTGAGCGAAACTAATGAAAACATTGTTGGGGTTAAAAACCTAAAGGGAAAGGCCTAGCACCAAATTGCATTGGCCATCTGATCTAACTTCTGGAGGCAGTCAAAATGATCCTTAGAATTCTTCCCTACCTTATTCCTGTGCTGAGATACAGGCTGCTCCCAACCTGCTGTAAAATGCTTTGATTTCGAGAGTGAGCGAAACTAATGAAAACATTGTTGGGGGTAAAACCTAAAGGGAAAGGCCTAGCACCAAATTGCATTGGCCATCTGATCTAACTTCTGGAGGCAGTCAAAATGAGTATTTGAATTCTTCCCTACCTGATTACTGTGCTGAGATACAGGCTGCTCCAACCTGCTGTAAAATGCTTGATTTCGAGAGTGAGCGAAACTAATGAAAAACATTGTTGGGGTAAAACCTAAAGGGAAAAGACCTAGCACCAAATTCCCATTGGCCATCTGATCTAACTTCTGGAGGCAGTCAAAATGATCCTTAGAATTCTTCCCTACCTTATTCCTGTGCTGAGATGCAGGCTGCTCCAACCTGCTGTAAAATGCTTGATTTCGAGAGTGAGCGAAACTAATGAAAACATTGTTGGGGTTAAAACCTAAAGGGAAAGACCTAGCACCAAATCCAATTTGCCATCTGATCTAACTTCTGGAGGCAGTCAAAATGATCCTTAGAATTCTTCCCTACCTTATTCCTGTGCTGAGATACAGGCTGCTCCAACCTGCTGTAAAATGCTTGATTTCGAGAGTGAGCGAAACTAATGAAAACATTGTTGGGGTAAAACCTAAAGGGAAAGGACCTAGCACCAAATCCAATTTGCCATCTGATCTAACTTCTGGAGGCAGTCAAAATGAGCCTTAGAATTCTTCCCTACCTTATTCCTGTGCTGAGATACAGGCTGCTCCAACCTGCTGTAAAATGCTTGATTTCGAGAGTGAGCGAAACTAATGAAAACATTGTTGGGGTTAAAACCTAAAGGGAAAGACCTAGCACCAAATCCAATTTGCCATCTGATCTAACTTCTGGAGGCAGTCAAAATGATCCTTAGAATTCTTCCCTACCTTATTCCTGTGCTGAGATACAGGCTGCTCCAACCTGCTGTAAAATGCTTGATTTCGAGAGTGAGCGAAACTAATGAAAACATTGTTGGGGTTAAAACCTAAAGGGAAAGACCTAGCACCAAATCCAATTTGCCATCTGATCTAACTTCTGGAGGCAGTCAAAATGATCCTTAGAATTCTTCCCTACCTTATTCCTGTGCTGAGATACAGGCTGCTCCAACCTGCTGTAAAATGCTTGATTTCGAGAGTGAGCGAAACTAATGAAAACATTGTTGGGGTAAAACCTAAAGGGAAAGACCTAGCACCAAATCCAATTTGCCATCTGATCTAACTTCTGGAGGCATTCAAAATGATCCTTAGAATTCTTCCCTACCTTATTCCTGTGCTGAGATACAGGCTGCTCCAACCTGCTGTAAAATGCTTGATTTTGAGAGTGAGCGAAACTAATGAAAACATTGTTGGGGGTAAAACCTAAAGGGGAAAGACCCTAGCACCAAATCCAATTTGCCATCTGATCTAACTTCTGGAGGCAGTCAAAATGATCCTTAGAATTCTTCCCTACCTTATTCCTGTGCTGAGATACAGGCTGCTCCAACCTGCTGTAAAATGCTTGATTTCGAGGAGTGAGCGAAACTAATGAAAACATTGTTGGGGGTAAAACCTAAAGGGAAAGGCCTAGCACCAAATTGCATTGGCCATCTGATCTAACTTCTGGAGGCAGTCAAAATGATCCTTAGAATTCTTCCCTACCTTATTCCTGTGCTGAGATACAGGCTGCTCCAACCTGCTGTAAAATGCTTGATTTCGAGGAGTGAGCGAAACTAATGAAAACATTGTTGGGGGTAAAACCTAAAGGGAAAGACCTAGCACCAAATCCAATTTGCCATCTGATCTAACTTCTGGAGGCAGTCAAAATGATCCTTAGAATTCTTCCCTACCTTATTCCTGTGCCATTGTTGGGGTAAAACCTAAAGGGAAAGGCCTAGCACCAAATTCCATTGGCCATCTGATCTAACTTCTGGAGGCAGTCAAAATGATCCTTAGAATTCTTCCCTACCTTATTACTGTGCTGAGATACAGGCTGCTCCAACCTGCTGTAAAATGCTTGATTTCGAGAGTGAGCGAAACTAATGAAAACATTGTTGGGGTAAAAACTAAAGGGAAAGACCTAGCACCAAATTGCATTGGCCATCTGATCTAACTTCTGGAGGCAGTCAAAATGAGTATTTGAATTCTTCCCTACCTTATTCCTGTGCTGAGATACAGGCTGCTCCAACCTGCTGTAAAATGCTTGATTTCGAGAGTGAGCGAAACTAATGAAAACATTGTTGGGGTAAAACCTAAAGGGAAAGGCCTAGCACCAAATTGCATTGGCCATCTGATCTAACTTCTGGAGGCAGTCAAAATGAGTATTTGAATTCTTCCCTACCTTATTACTGTGCTGAGATACAGGCTGCTCCAACCTGCTGTAAAATGCTTGATTTCGAGAGTGAGCGAAACTAATGAAAACATTGTTGGGGTAAAACCTAAAGGGAAAGACCTAGCACCAAATTCCATTGGCCATCTGATCTAACTTCTGGAGGCAGTCAAAATGATCCTTAGAATTCTTCCCCTACCTTATTCCTGTGCTGAGATGCAGGCTGCTCCAACCTGCTGTAAAATGCTTGATTTCGAGAGTGAGCGAAACTAATGAAAACATTGTTGGGGTAAAACCTAAAGGGAAAAGACCTAGCACCAAATCCAATTTGCCATCTGATCTAACTTCTGGAGGCAGTCAAAATGATCCTTAGAATTCTTCCCTACCTTATTCCTGTGCTGAGATACAGGCTGCTCCAACCTGCTGTAAAATGCTTGATTTCGAGAGTGAGCGAAACTAATGAAAACATTGTTGGGGTAAAACCTAAAGGGAAAGACCTAGCACCAAATCCAATTTGCCATCTGATCTAACTTCTGGAGGGCAGTCAAAATGAGCCTTAGAATTCTTCCCTACCTTATTCCTGTGCTGAGATACAGGCTGCTCCAACCTGCTGTAAAATGCTTGATTTCGAGAGTGAGCGAAACTAATGAAAACATTGTTGGGGTAAAACCTAAAGGGAAAGACCTAGCACCAAATCCAATTTGCCATCTGATCTAACTTCTGGAGGCAGTCAAAATGATCCTTAGAATTCTTCCCTACCTTATTCCTGTGCTGAGATACAGGCTGCTCCAACCTGCTGTAAAATGCTTGATTTCGAGAGTGAGCGAAACTAATGAAAACATTGTTGGGGTAAAACCTAAAGGGAAAGACCTAGCACCAAATCCAATTTGCCATCTGATCTAACTTCTGGAGGCAGTCAAAATGAGCCATTTGAATTCTTCCCTACCTTATTCCTGTGCTGAGATACAGGCTGCTCCAACCTGCTGTAAAATGCTTGATTTCGAGAGTGAGCGAAACTAATGAAAACATTGTTGGGGTAAAACCTAAAGGGAAAGACCTAGCACCAAATCCAATTTGCCATCTGATCTAACTTCTGGAGGCAGTCAAAATGAGCCTTAGAATTCTTTCCCTACCTTATTCCTGTGCTGAGATACAGGCTGCTCCAACCTGCTGTAAAATGCTTGATTTCGAGAGTGAGCGAAACTAATGAAAACATTGTTGGGGTAAAACCTAAAGGGAAAGGGCCTAGCACCAAATTCCATTGGCCATCTGATCTAACTTCTGGAGGCAGTCAAAATGAGTATTTGAATTCTTCCCTACCTTATTACTGTGCTGAGATACAGGCTGCTCCAACCTGCTGTAAAATGCTTGATTTCGAGAGTGAGCGAAACTAATGAAAACATTGTTGGGGTAAAAAACTAAAGGGAAAGACCTAGCACCAAATTGCCATTGGCCATCTGATCTAACTTCTGGAGGCAGTCAAAATGAGTATTTGAATTCTTCCCTACCTTATTCCTGTGCTGAGATACAGGCTGCTCCAACCTGCTGTAAAATGCTTGATTTCGAGAGTGAGCGAAACTAATGAAAACATTGTTGGGGTAAAACCTAAAGGGAAAGGCCTAGCACCAAATTGCATTGGCCATCTGATCTAACTTCTGGAGGCAGTCAAAATGAGTATTTTTATTCTTCCCTACCTTATTACTGTGCTGAGATACAGGCTGCTCCAACCTGCTGTAAAATGCTTGATTTCGAGAGTGAGCGAAACTAATGAAAACATTGTTGGGTTAAAACCTAAAGGGAAAGACCTAGCACCAAATTCCATTGGCCATCTGATCTAACTTCTGGAGGCAGTCAAAATGATCCTTAGAATTCTTCCCTACCTTATTCCTGTGCTGAGATACAGGCTGCTCCAACCTGCTGTAAAATGCTTGATTTCGAGAGTGAGCGAAACTAATGAAAACATTGTTGGGGTAAAACCTAAAGGGAAAGACCTAGCACCAAATCCAATTTGCCATCTGATCTAACTTCTGGAGGCAGTCAAAATGATCCTTAGAATTCTTCCCTACCTTATTCCTGTGCTGAGATACAGGCTGCTCCAACCTGCTGTAAAATGCTTGATTTCGAGAGTGAGCGAAACTAATGAAAACATTGTTGGGGGTAAAAACCTAAAGGGAAAAGACCTAGCACCAAATCCAATTTGCCATCTGATCTAACTTCTGGAGGCAGTCAAAATGAGCCTTAGAATTCTTCCCTACCTTATTCCTGTGCTGAGATACAGGCTGCTCCAACCTGCTGTAAAATGCTTGATTTCGAGAGTGAGCGAAACTAATGAAAACATTGTTGGGGGTAAAACCTAAAGGGAAAGACCTAGCACCAAATCCAATTTGCCATCTGATCTAACTTCTGGAGGCAGTCAAAATGAGCCTTAGAATTCTTCCCTACCTTATTCCTGTGCTGAGATACAGGCTGCTCCAACCTGCTGTAAAATGCTTGATTTCGAGAGTGAGCGAAACTAATGAAAACATTGTTGGGGTAAAACCTAAAGGGAAAGGCCTAGCACCAAATTGCATTGGCCATCTGATCTAACTTCTGGAGGCAGTCAAAATGAGTACTTTTTATTCTTCCCTACCTTATTACTGTGCTGAGATACAGGCTGCTCCAACCTGCTGTAAAATGCTTGATTTCGAGAGTGAGCGAAACTAATGAAAACATTGTTGGGGGTAAAACCTAAAGGGAAGGAGCCTAGCACCAAATTGCATTGGCCATCTGATCTAACTTCTGGAGGCAGTCAAAATGATCCTTAGAATTCTTCCCTACCTTATTCCTGTGCTGAGATACAGGCTGCTCCAACCTGCTGTAAAATGCTTGATTTCGAGAGTGAGCGAAACTAATGAAAACATTGTTGGGGTAAAACCTAAAGGGAAAGACCTAGCACCAAATCCAATTTGCCATCTGATCTAACTTCTGGAGGCAGTCAAAATGATCCTTAGAATTCTTCCCTACCTTATTCCTGTGCTGAGATACAGGCTGCTCCAACCTGCTGTAAAATGCTTGATTTCGAGAGTGAGCGAAACTAATGAAAACATGTTGGAGGTAAAACCTAAAGGGAAAGACCTAGCACCAAATCCAATTTGCCATCTGATCTAACTTCTGGAGGCAGTCAAAATGAGCCTTAGAATTCTTCCCTACCTTATTCCTGTGCTGAGATACAGGCTGCTCCAACCTGCTGTAAAATGCTTGATTTCGAGAGTGAGCGAAACTAATGAAAACATTGTTGGGGTAAAACCTAAAGGGAAAGACCTAGCACCAAATCCAATTTGCCATCTGATCTAACTTCTGGAGGCAGTCAAAATGAGCCTTAGAATTTCTTCCCTACCTTATTCCTGTGCTGAGATACAGGCTGCTCCAACCTGCTGTAAAATGCTTGATTTCGAGAGTGAGCGAAACTAATGAAAACATTGTTGGGGTAAAACCTAAAGGGAAAGACCTAGCACCAAATCCAATTTGCCATCTGATCTAACTTCTGGAGGCAGTCAAAATGAGCCTTAGAATTCTTTCCCTACCTTATTCCTGTGCTGAGATACAGGCTGCTCCAACCTGCTGTAAAATGCTTGATTTCGAGAGTGAGCGAAACTAATGAAAACATTGTTGGGGTAAAAACCTAAAGGGAAAGACCTAGCACCAAATCCAATTTGCCATCTGATCTAACTTCTGGAGGCAGTCAAAATGAGCCTTAGAATTCTTCCCTACCTTATTCCTGTGCTGAGATACAGGCTGCTCCAACCTGCTGTAAAATGCTTGATTTCGAGAGTGAGCGAAACTAATGAAAACATTGTTGGGGTAAAACCTAAAGGGAAAGACCTAGCACCAAATCCAATTTGCCATCTGATCTAACTTCTGGAGGCAGTCAAAATGATCCTTAGAATTCTTCCCTACCTTATTCCTGTGCTGAGATACAGGCTGCTCCAACCTGCTGTAAAATGCTTGATTTCGAGAGGTGAGCGAAACTAATGAAAACATCGTTGGGGTAAAACCTAAAGGGAAAGACCTAGCACCAAATCCAATTTGCCATCTGATCTAACTTCTGGAGGCAGTCAAAATGATCCTTAGAATTCTTCCCTACCTTATTCCTGTGCTGAGATACAGGCTGCTCCAACCTGCTGTAAAAATGCTTGATTTCGGAGAGTGAGCGAAACTAATGAAAACATCGTTGGGGTAAAACCTAAAGGGAAAGACCTAGCACCAAATCCAATTTGCCATCTGATCTAACTTCTGGAGGCAGTCAAAATGATCCTTAGAATTCTTCCCTACCTTATTCCTGTGCTGAGATACAGGCTGCTCCAACCTGCTGTAAAATGCTTGATTTCGAGAGTGAGCGAAACTAATGAAAACATTGTTGGGGTAAAACCTAAAGGGAAAGACCTAGCACCAAATCCAATTTGCCATCTGATCTAACTTCTGGAGGCAGTCAAAATGATCCTTAGAATTCTTCCCTACCTTATTCCTGTGCTGAGATACAGGCTGCTCCAACCTGCTGTAAAATGCTTGATTTCGAGAGTGAGCGAAACTAATGAAACATTGTTGGGGTAAAAACCTAAAGGGAAAGACCTAGCACCAAATCCAATTTGCCATCTGATCTAACTTCTGGAGGCAGTCAAAATGAGTCTTAGAATTCTTCCCTACCTTATTCCTGTGCTGAGATACAGGCTGCTCCAACCTGCTGTAAAATGCTTGATTTCGAGAGTGAGCGAAACTAATGAAAACATTGTTGGGGTAAAACCTAAAGGGAAAGACCTAGCACCAAATCCAATTTGCCATCTGATCTAACTTCTGGAGGCAGTCAAAATGAGTCCTTAGAATTCTTCCCTACCTTATTCCTGTGCTGAGATACAGGCTGCTCCAACCTGCTGTAAAATGCTTGATTTCGAGAGTGAGCGAAACTAATGAAAACATTGTTGGGGTAAAACCTAAAGGGAAAGACCTAGCACCAAATCCAATTTGCCATCTGATCTAACTTCTGGAGGCAGTCAAAATGAGCCTTAGAATTCTTCCCTACCTTATTCCTGTGCTGAGGATACAGGCTGCTCCAACCTGCTGTAAAATGCTTGATTTCGAGAGTGAGCGAAACTAATGAAAACATTGTTGGGGTAAAACCTAAAGGGAAAGACCTAGCACCAAATCCAATTTGCCATCTGATCTAACTTCTGGAGGCAGTCAAAATGAGCCTTAGAATTCTTCCCTACCTTATTCCTGTGCTGAGATACAGGCTGCTCCAACCTGCTGTAAAATGCTTGATTTCGAGAGTGAGCGAAACTAATGAAAACATTGTTGGGGTAAAACCTAAAGGGAAAGACCTAGCACCAAATCCAATTTGCCATCTGATCTAACTTCTGGAGGCAGTCAAAATGAGCCTTAGAATTCTTCCCTACACTTATTCCTGTGCTGAGATACAGGCTGCTCCAACCTGCTGTAAAATGCTTGATTTCGAGAGTGAGCGAAACTAATGAAAACATTGTTGGGGTAAAACCTAAAGGGAAAGACCTAGCACCAAATCCAATTTGCCATCTGATCTAACTTCTCGGAGGCAGTCAAAATGAGCCTTAGAATTCTTCCCTACCTTAATTCCTGTGCTGGAGATACAGGCTGCTCCAACCTGCTGTAAAATGCTTGATTTCGAGAGTGAGCGAAACTAATGAAAACATTGTTGGGGTAAAACCTAAAGGGAAAGACCTAGCACCAAATCCAATTTGCCATCTGATCTAACTTCTGGAGGCAGTCAAAATGAGCCTTAGAATTCTTCCCTACCTTATTCCTGTGCTGAGATACAGGCTGCTCCAACCTGCTGTAAAATGCTTGATTTCGAGAGTGAGCGAAACTAATGAAAACATTGTTGGGGTAAAACCTAAAGGGAAAGACCTAGCACCAAATCCAATTTGCCATCTGATCTAACTTCTGGAGGCAGTCAAAATGAGCCTTAGAATTCTTCCCTACCTTATTCCTGTGCTGAGATACAGGCTGCTCCAACCTGCTGTAAAATGCTTGATTT